>NW_006399908.1:5516137-5517263 GCF_000299155.1 Elephantulus edwardii | reverse complement strand
GAAGGAAAAGTGAGAGGAAAGTAGGAAAAACGTCCTGTTCACAAAGCAAGGATGGCTCCAGATCATGGAAGAAGATTGGCATTCTTCCATTACCTTCTGAGTTGCCCTACATTTATGACCTTCACTGAAACATTGAAAGAGGTTATAACCAGCTATTGAAGTTGAGCACTAAAAAGCAGAAAGTGGAAAATTATCTATGAGAAGTATTTCTCAAATCAAAAGATCTAAGAATTTATGCTATAGAAAAGGATATAAACACACCCTAAAAAAGAAAAACAAAAGTGGACAAGAAGAAAGCACCTGGGGAAAGATCTAAGCAAAGGAGTAGGTCTTCTCAGGAAAGTGACCTTCCCAAAGTTCATTCTCCCACTGAAGAGGGGACATTCATCCTTGAGAGGAGGTAGAGAATATCCTGCAGTGACCATCTCTGTCATGGAGGCTGGAGAATTTAACCTATAACCAAAATCATTTCAGTTTGCTTATTTACTTTGTTTCCCTATATAAACTCAAATAACTATTTACTTTTGGTTTTGCTATAATTTCAGTCCTAAAAAATTATAATCAAATCTGAGAAAGAACATCTCATATCATCACAAATAAATCCTCACAGATGTTATGAAATATTTAAAGACCATGAGAATTTCATTTCCATTTGACTGTGCTTTAGTATATTCTTTGAATTATGAAAATGAATCCTTAGTATAATGAAGATAAGCCAGGTGCCTTTACGTGTGAAATAAATATGAGCTCCTTAAGATCTTTCATCGCACTACTCTTAGATAAAATTTTAAATCAGTATTGTGTAAAAATAAGCTTTTCCATGTTTTTAAATGTTTTGAACAGGAAACTGGAAATTATTAGAAATCAACTCCAAAGATATGTTGTTGCTGTTACGTGCCGTTGAGTCGCTTGCAACTCATAGCGACCCTACGTACAACAGCCCTAAACTCTGCTCTGTCCTGTGCCAATCACACTGTCTATGACACGCCCATCCCAATTATCCCAGTCACTGAATCAATCCACCTCATAGAGAGCCTTCCTCTCCTGCGCTGTCCCTCCACCCTCCCAAGCATGATGTCCTTCTCCAAGGACCTGTCTGTCTCTCCCCACAACATGTCCAAAGTAT
>NW_006399908.1:5503286-5515847 GCF_000299155.1 Elephantulus edwardii | reverse complement strand
ATTTCCTGGCTGCTGGTGCCAAGACTGTTGACTGTGGAGCCAAGCAAGCTAAAGCTGTGTACAATCTCAATCTCTTCACCATCCATCCTGATTTGACAATTGGTCCAGTGGTGAGAATCTTTGTCTTCTTGACATTGAGCCTCAAAGATATACTTCTTAAAAATACATGTAATTTGTATTTTCTGTAATAAAAAGTATTCTTATTAGTATTTATTTTTGTTTATTGATTACTCAAAGAAACCTAGAGGCTTCAAGCTTCTAATACAAGTGCAATTCTGTGTTAAAAGTAAATTTAGTTATTAACATGGCACAGTCTGTTTATCGTCAGATTGGCTGCACACTCTGCAGTTCTTGACACTGGAAGAAAGCACAGAATTAAAAACTGATTTACTGCTGTGAACTAGTGAATCTTTATGTTCTGTATGAAATGAACACAGATTTTGGGATACTTGTGAAAACAAAATAATTACAAAGTACAACAAAAATACTGCATTTTTACACGGTACTGCAAATTTAACTTCTACATTTATTTGACATTTTTACCATCTGTATGTGAATTACTTTCTTAAGTGTTGGGCTAGTATTTTACATATTGTTGTAAAGTGTACATATGTACAACACACATACATATATCCATACACATTCATAGATGTATATTTATTAGATTCATTAGCATGACTGGAAAATCTTGGACTGTATTTCCATATAAATAAGGCAGTTATTAGAAACAAATCTTACATATCTACTGGTTTGTCATAAAAAGAAGAAAGAGCCATTGAGTAGAATTCTTGAGATAACAACTCCATTAATTTTAACATAAGTTTCTTCTATTCTTGGGCTAGCTTATTATTAAATCCATTTTCATCTAAGCACAACTGACAGGATTTACTGCAAAAATGGCCGAGTCACCCTTCATCCTCCAAAATTCTGATTATTGCTGTTGCTAAAGGCTTAGGCTACATTTCAGCCTCTTCATACTTTTAGACAGAAAGATAAACTGAAATTCACTGCCAAAGCGTGAGTTCACACTGTAGCGATCTTCTACTGTGTTTAAAATGTTGTAAACTATGCAAGAACAAGATCGTATGTTCTTTCAAGTAGTTGATGATTCCGGGTAGCCAAGATGTCCAGCTGTTAGGTTAGCAGTGCAACTGGACATGGAGAAAGCCAGCAGAGCTCCCTGTTTCAAAAGAAAGTATAATGTCATTTAAAAAATTCAGAAAATTAAATCACTAAAAGAAAATATATGAATTTAAATATACTTTTGGTTTAGGACTCATAATCCATTTGTTGTTACATGCTGTCGTGTCACTGAATCATAGTGACCCTATGTATAACAGTCATCTTGAGCCAACCTCATTGTCTCCTACACACCTACCCCAATTACTCCAGTCACTGAGTCAATCCTTCTCATCAAAGGTCTCTTCCACTCCTGTGCTGTCCCTCCACCCTCCAAAGTATGATGTTCCTCTCCAAGAACTGATACCTCCTTGAAACATACCAAAACTATGTCAAACAGAACTTCAGAATCCTTTCCTCCAAAGGGCATCCTGGTCTCACTCTCTGCAGGAGACAAACTTGTTTGTTCTCATAACAGTCCATGGCATAGTCAGTACTTTTCGCCCTCATCACAGCTCAAAGGCCTCTCTTCTTCATTCATCTCTAGTCATTGTCCAGCTTTCTGATGCATAGCACGCAATTGCGAAGACCATGACATGAATCAGGCACACCTTAGTCTCCAGATTGACATCACTGTTATTTCTAGCTTCCATTGTTTCACCCATCATTTATAATTTCTTCTGTAAGTATTAGAATGACTCCATATCAATATATATGACTGTGAAGTATTCATTGGGTCTGCTTTTTTTTCTTTTTCTGAGAAGATTTAATTTGTTTTTTTAAAAAAAATTGAAGATGTTTGCTACTTTCTTGACATACTTGAACTTTTTCTTGGTAAGTGTTATGCAATTTCTGTGTCTGTGTTAGTTGATGATGCTTCTAATCTTTGTCATTGTTGTTATGTGACGTCAAGTCGTTTGTGACTCATAGAGACCCTATGTACAACAGCCCTAAACCCTGCTCTATCCTGTGCCAATCACACTGCCTATGACACACCCATCGCGATTACCCCAGTCACTGAATCAATGCATCTCATAAAGGGTCTTCCCCTCTTGCGCCATCCCTCCATCCTCCCAAGCATGATGTCCCTCTCCAAGGACCCGTCCTTCCTTGCAACATGCCCAGAGTATGTCAGACGAAGCCCCAGAATCCTTGCCTCCAAGGAGTAACCTGGTTTAACCCTCTCTAGGATGAATCTGTTTTCTTGGCAGTCCATGGTACATTCAATACTCTTCTCCAGCACCACAGCTCAAAGGCATCAATTCTCCTTCTGTCCTCCCTAGTCATTGTCCAACTCTCTGATGCATAACAAGTGATTGCAAAGACCATGGCCTGTATCAGGCGCACCTTAGTCTCCAGAGAGACACCGTTGCTCTTGAGTACTTTAGAGAGGTCCCTAAGAGCAGACTTTCCTGTCGCAATACGTTTTTTGATTTCCTGGCCAAGAGTGTTGACCGTGGAGCCGAGCAAACTGAAGCTATGAGCAATCTCAATCTCTTCGCCATCCATCCTGATGCTGCCAATTGGTCCAGTGGTGAGAATCTTTGTTTTCTCGACATTGAGCCTCAGTCCATACTGAAGGCTGCTGTCCTTGACCCTCTGCAGCAAGTGCATGAGGTCCTCCTCAGTTTCAGCAAGTAGGGTTGTATCATCTGCATAACGCAGATTGTTAATAGATCTTCCACCAATCCTGATGCCACAATTCACCTCATAGAGCCCAGCCTCCTGGATAATCTGCTCTGCATACCAGTTGAAAAGATATGGAGATAGGACACATACCTGGCATACACCCTTACCAATTTTGAACCATGCGGTGTTACCCTGCTCTGTTCTGACAACTGCCTCTTGGTCCAAGTGTAGGTTTTCCATTAGCATGAATAAATGTTCTGGGATTCCCATTCTTCTCAGAGTCAGCCACAGTTTGTTATGATCCACACAGTCAAATGCCTTTGCATAATCAATGAAACACAGATAGACATTCTTCTGGTATTCCCTGTTTTCAGCTAAGATCCATCTAACATCAGCTACAATATCCCGAGTACCATGACCCCTTCTGAACCCAGCCTGGACTTCTGGCAATTCTCTGCTGTTGTGGTGTTCCAATCGTTTTTGGATAATCTTCAGCAAAATCTTGCTTGCACGTGAAATCAATGAGATTGTTCTGTAGTTTCCGCACTCAGTTGGGTCACCCTTCTTTGGAATGGGAAAAAATATAGATCTCTTCCAGTCAGTTGGCCAAGTGGTTGTTCTCCAGATTTCTTGGCACAACTTGGAGAGCACATCCAGGGCAGCATCTGTTAGCTGAAATATGTCAATTGGTACACCATCTATTCTGGGGGCCTTATTTTTTGCTATTTCCTTCAAAGCAGCTTGAACTTCTGCCTTCATCACCATAGGCTCTGGCTCAAATGTTATTTCATTAAATTCTTCTGTATCTGCCAATTCCTTTCGGCACAATGACTCAGTATATTCCTTCCATCTCCTTTTAATACTTCCTGGATCATTTAATATTCTGCCTAAAGCATTCTTGATTATAGCAACTCGAGGTTTGAATTTGTTCTTCTGTTCCTTGAGCTTAAAAAATGCTGAACGAGTTCGGCCTTTTTGATTTTCCGACTCTAGCTCCTCACACATTTCATTGTAATATTTTACTTTGTCATTCCGAGCTGCCTTTTGGAATCTTCTGTTCAGCCCTTTAGTATCTTGAATTCTTTCTTGTGCTTTCGCTTGTCTACTTTCCAGTTCAATCTTCAGAGTCTAATCTTTAGGGTGTTATCCATTCTTTGCCACCTTACGATTTTCAGTCTATAGGTTGGCCACTCACAATACTGGAAATCCATTTTTTACTACCTAAAGTCCTTTAATTTCTCTCTGGTCTGTAAAGAACTCCTGCAGGAATCTTGCCTGGCAAGATTGAATGGCAAATGGTGTGAGACAAGGTGTTTTTCTTAAGCATTTCTATCAAGGTAGATTTGAATTCGGCTCTCCCTCTAGCACCTCACTGTGCCAACTGAGAAAGTGAGCTTGTCCCCTGCTTGTACCTTTCTGTTCCCAACTCTGTTGAACTCTTTGGTTGCTCCGTTGGTCCCATGGGGGAAGGGATCCCCAAATGGAGGAACCTTTCTCCCCCACACTTGAAAGTTCTGGCTCTGAGAAAGAGTATCTCACCTGATGACAGTCTTCCCTCCTGAAGTCTCTTGTCCTCTTTTTCTCAGGAGTGGTGTGAGACCAAGGGCACCAGCATAAACAGTGTTTGTCTTCTCTCCTTGGTCTGTGGAGTGAGATGGTCAGGATCCTCAACTTTCTTTTCTAGTCTTTCTGACGGTTAAGGAGAAGTTCCTTGTCTTAACTCTTGTGGTAGGTGAAGGTGATGCACTGCCAGGATCCTGTGTGTCTGTGATCCCTTCCTGACCCTCAGACCGGTGGCCCTTGGATGGGAAGCTGTTAGCAAGCAAAGAAGCAATGGGGGATGTGCTGGCAGTTCCTTATTATGGTAGGGTCTCAAAAATTAGATTCTTTACATTTTCAATCTTCTATTTATCATCATGTTTTTATTGGTCCAGTGGTATGGATTTTTGTTTTCTTTATGTTGATATTTAATATAAATTTGAGAATGTGGTCTAATTTCATCAGTAAGTCCTTCAAGTACTCTTCACTTTTAATAAAGTTGTGCCATTTTTGTATATTGTAACTTTAATGGAATTGACTGGATAATAACTAGAAATAATGTATGGGCTGAGTATATTGTCAAATATTTCAATTATTTTTCCAGGAAAATCTAAATTATTCCAACTTATCTACACCATTAACTTATTTTCAAATGTTATATAAGGCAAATCAAACAATTCTGTAGGCTTTTCTGTGATCCCAAAACTTCCAGTTTCAAGCACCTGAATCATAGAAATTCATCTAACCCTTTATTTGACAGTGAGTTGCAATTAACATCATAATCTGGGGGGCAGTAGCTATGTTTGTTTATGTAATTAACACCTGGGTGGGATAATTGTCAGGAGACACACTGAGAGAGATAATTGTCATATACTGAGAGAGAGAGAAGTCTTCAAAGTGAAGCAAAACAAGTGTAGATCTGGTTAGCTTTTAGCAAAAGATGAGGAAATTGGGGAATTTCACCAACTTTTTTATTCCTTTTTTAGTCTAAAGCTGACTAAACATGTAGATAAGGTTCATAATCAGTGTCCGGGATGCAAAAGTTGAGAAAAAGTAGAAAGAAAGGTAATTAGAAATATGGACTTAGTGATACATATGAGGCTGGAGATAGACTGATCTAATTTTGCACATTCAATAGTTTATTAATTGCAAATGTCTTAAAAAACACACACACAAAAGACAATTTTACACAAAGACCTCACCTGATGAGCTGCATAAAAAATCAGATTGACTGCATCTGTGAAAAGGGTCATTGAAGAAGGTCAATATCAGCAATCAAGGTTAGGCCAAGTGCTGACTAGAATATAATTTATGTTATTATTAATTATGAATTAAATGAAATATTAATAATATTATTAATGTAATTATTTTAAGGTTCAAATTTATGCTGAAGAAAGTTAAAACAAATTAACAAGAACTGAAATATGATCTTGGATATATCTCATCTAAATTTAAAAACAATCTCATGAATAAGTGGGAGGCATTGAACACTAACGATTAAAGACCAGATAAGCTGGGGAATGATATAAAAGATACCATCTTTGAATAAAGAAAAAGATCATTCCTAAGAGTAAGAAAAGATCATAATATCAGAGAACACAGAAAATGTCACTAAAGCTTTGAGAAGCCAAAACAAAGGGAAGGGACAAAGAACTAGAAGAGATGAACACACAATTTCAAAGGGCAGCTCAAGAAGACAAAGCAAATAATTATATAGGAATGTGCAAAAAGCTTGAGTTCGATAATAAAATAAGAAGAACCTGCTCAGCATTTCTCAAGGTGAAAGAACTGACATATAAACTCAAGCCTCTAGTTGGGAGATGCTATAGGCAAAACATTGAATGATACAATAAGTGTCAAAATAAGATAGAGGTGATACACAGAATCACTGCACTGAGAAGATTTGGTAAAAATGGAAATATTTCAGCAATCAGTTTATGAAAAGCCAATGGTGATGAAGGAAATTCAAGCTGTGGGTCAGGCACTGAAAAACCAGGAATTGACAGGGTACCAATGGTCATGTTTAACAAATGGATCCCTGATATACATACCATTTTGTGCTAGTTACCTGGTCAACTGACTGGAAGAGATCTGTATTTGTTCCCTTTCCTGAGAAAGCTGATCTAACAATATGTGGAAATCATCAATATTTTTGATATTGCATGCCAGCGAAATCTTTAATATCTCATGCAAGACAACATTGTTAATATCACATGCAAGGGAAATGATGCTGAAAATCATTAATAAACAGCTAGAACAGGCTATAGAGACAGAGAACTGCCATAAATTCAAGCTAGGTCTAGTAGGTGCTATGGTACCAGGGATATCAATTGCTGATATGAGATGGATCTTGGCTAAAAGCAGAAAATACCAGAAGAATGTCTATTTTTGTTTTATTAATGACTAAAAAACACTTGTCTGTGTGTAACATAACAAACTACAGCTAACATGGAGGAGAATGAAAATTTCAGAACACTTAATTGTGCTTATCCGGAATGTATATGAAGATGCTGTTGTTGAAACAGAAAAAGGGAAACTGGTTTAAAATCAAGAAAGTTGTGCATTAGGGCTATATCCTTTCTCTATACTTGTTCAATATGTATGCTGAATAAATAACTTGAGAAGCCAGACTTTATCAAGAAGAAGGTGGTATCATGAAAGAAAGACTTGGCAATAACCTGTGTTGTTCAGATGTCACATCCATGCTTCCTGAAAGTGAGGAGGACTTGAAACACTTGTCGCAAAAGACGAAAGACTACAGCCTTCAAGAAGATTACATCTCAACAGTAGGAAAACAAAGATCCTCAGCATTGGGCCCTTAGACAACATCATGATTATTGATAAAGAAGAATTGAATTTGTCCGTGATTTCATCTTGCTTGGATCCACAAATAACACCATTGGTACCAGCAATCAAGAAATCAAAAGACTTATTGAAATGGGAACATCTGTTGTCAGGGTCCTCTAAAAATATCAAACTGCATTGACGTCACCTTAAAGACTAAGGTGCACCTGATTCAAGCCATGGTATTTTCAATCACCTTCTACTCATGTGAGAGCCGGGCCATGAATAAAGATGACATAATTGATGCCTTTGAATTTTGATATTGGAGTAGAATGCTAAGTGCTGATTATTAAAACACATGTCCTGGAGAAAGTGCAGCCAGGATGTTCCTTGGAGGTAAGAATAGTGAAGCTTTGTTTTACATATTTTGGGTATCTTGTTAAGAGTTGCTGTTTCTTGGAAAACAACACCATGCTTGGAGAAATAGAGGGTCAGCAAAGGAGAGGAAGTCCCTCAAATAAATGAATTAGCATGGTGTCTCTGGCAATGGAATCAAGCATATCAGAGATGATATGGATTGCAGAGCATAGGACAGGATTCAGATCTGTTGTCCATAGGGTTGTTATGAGTTATCTTTGACTCAATTGCACTGAACAACGACAGTAATAGAAAATTTTTACTTGTAAGCACATAACTTTTGCATTTGAGCCTAACAAGTCATTCTTATGAGCAGCTGGAGCTATGACCTGATCTTAGGAGTTCTTGTGCCAAGGAGCTATGATGCTTCTCTAACAGAGATGTCCTTTACTCTTGAGAATTTTCAGTGACCACCAGATTGTGTTTTAAAATTCAGGGCAAAATCTCTCAGCTGTAAAACAAGATCCTTTATCTCTTTTTATTTCTTCGTTCATTTTTCTAATTCTGTATAGTGTACTACACAGTAAAAGGTAATCCTATTCACAAGCAATGAATTATGTTAAATGGTCCAGCGTGGATTGATTTTTTTTAAAGTAATGCAGATTATAGCTTTCACATTTTAGCCACACATATGAGGTAATTACACAAAAACAATATTGGTCAATATACCCAGCAACTTTACCTAAAAAGAGAATGTCTTCCTATAATAATTACCCCTGGTGGGTTGTTTAAAGATATGAAATACAGCAGAAAAGACGGTGATTGATCGCTATGAATTTTTGGCAGCTGTACCCTTTGAAGCATGAAATACATTAGCGTTGTCTCCTAATGTCTTCAATAATTGTTTGGAGTTGATGCCTGCTTTATGAATAAAGGTGCTTAATTTATTCACAAAGCAGTTGATGGCTGAAAAACTTAACACGCATAAATAAAATTATCTCTATTTTCGATTCACATCTAAAGAATAACTTGCACCATACATAATTGATAAAGGTTTAATTTAATGTTCATTATTTAAATACTTTTGTCTTTCATAATATATCAAATATTGCAAGCTTTCATTTAAAAATATTGTGTCATTATTTTTGTAGTATAGTCTTTTATTATAAATAATACATAAAGAAAAACAAAAGAGTGCTTTTTAGGTACTGAATTTGTTGTTGTTAGAGGATGTTTACTATTATAAATGTTATTCAAAGCAACATACCAAAATTCACATACTTTATTGGATAGTAGAAGAGATGTTTCCTTTGATTTAGATTTTCTCCCTCAGAATCTCATAGGAGAAAAAAAGATATAATTTTATGAAATTGGGGAAATTTAGTGTTTTTGAAAGCTGATATGTAGTTTATCAATCTTTTAATAATTCTTTAATAATGGTTTCAAAATTGCATAAAATCATTCAATCATTTTTGGCATATTTCTTAAGCACAGAAACATTAAAATAACAATGTTTTAGAAGTTTAAACATTGCATTAATGCAAAAAACATTTTTTTCAAAGCATAGTAAAACTTACTCTTTTTCTCTCCTGTTTGAGTCTCCATATTAACCACAGAAACAGTTCAGTAAAATCTGTGACTAGTAACAGATGAGTGTAATAATCAGATTTAAATTTTAGATTTCCCCTCAATTATTTTTAATACATTACGTTGTATGCTATTACGTTGTGGAGTTGGAGAAGACTGTCATATGCACTGCCAAAAGAACAAACACATATGTCTCAGAGAAAGTGCAATCAGGGTGATCCTTGGAGACAAGGATAGTAGGGCTTTCTGTCACATACTTTGAGCATATTATCAGGAGAGGTCAGTTGTTGAAAAACGACATCATGCTTGGAAAGGTGGAGGGTCAATGAAAGAACTACAAGAAAGATTAACACAGTGCTGTAGCAATGGCTCTGAACGTAGTCGGATTGTGAGTATGGCTTACAATAGGGCAGGGTTTGTATCCAATTTTCGTAGAGTCACTATGAGTAACAGTCAACTTGATGACATGTAACAATAACATATGGTTATGGTTTAGGAATAGAGCACTGGTGGCTAAAGGCATGCAATTCCAGTCCACCAGCTGTTCTGTGGGAGAAGGAAGGGCAGCCTCCCCTCATGTGATTAACTGTCTCTGAAAATCAACCAGAGGGTCAGCTATGGGTCCTTTCTGACTACGTGGTACACATCAACATGATTTAGTAATCATCTATAAACTATGACTTTGTAAGACTTAACATGGTGAAATCCTTGTTTAATTAACTTTAAGGCTGTGGGCTCAAGAGTCATGGGAGGGGTGGGAGTGAGTAATCAAGAGCTCAGTAAATTTAGGCTGATGAAATAAACCGAAAGATTATCAATAGGAAACCTTGAAATTGTAGATTCTTTGAAGGCCACTTGTGTCTATGCTTCACCCTCTGATTTAAATCCTGATGATAAATCAATCATAAATGACACAACGTCACCAAGGATCACTTAAGTGACTTTCAAAACAAATATGTTCATCAATAATTTAGCCTATGTGGTTGACAGCTCATCAATATTTGTCTTACCAATTAAAATTTTAGGTTCTCAAGTTAAAGAAATTAAGGTTTTCTTTTGGGAGAACTTTAATTTGTATTAGGACCCAATCAAAAAACTATAGCCTCAAATAAACAAAACAAAGCACACCAAAAACACTAGCTACAGCACATCTTGATTTCTCTGAAAAATCTAAAATGCTCTAGAAATAAGAGCATTTCTTTGTATAATTTGGTTGTACATATTTGAAATTTAGTAGACATGCTGTCTAGCATTTGTACTACTCTCTATTTGGTGTGGAAATGATGACAGAGTTTTAAATCCTTCTCAACCACATGGTGAGTAAACCAGGAAACATCTGAGTATTTCCTCCAATGGTTGTTTTACTAGATGATTTAGAATGTGTAAAACAGCTGAGAGCAGTATCTGGCATCTGATAAACATCTAATAATTAGTAAATGTTTATTGTTAATAAAATTTCTATTTCAGAGCAATAATTACTAATAGCTCTTTGGAAACAGAAACCACATGGCTTTGCTAAACCTTGACAGTCTAATTTATCTGTAGGAACAACACAGATGGTCATCATAATAGCTGTATCAACCCTGCCAGAATTTTCTACCTGAAAATAGCTTTGACTGAACACAGTCTGGCTGGTAATTTTTTTATTGACCTGTTCAACAGCTACCTAAAAATAGTCCACTGAATTTAACAAAGCTTATGTTTTTATCCGTATGTTTTCTTTTAAAAATAAGTCAGAATATGTATTTACTGAATATTATTTTAGTATTGATAAAAGTTGCATTAATTTGCACTGACTTTATCTAAATTTAAAATGAACTTTCTAGCAAAGTCAAAACAATTCAAGTCAAAACTGAACCCATTGATAGTTTCATAAATTTTAAACCAATGCAAAGAAGCTTTGCATTATTGTTAAAAGAATGCTATTCTTGTACTGTGCACTCAAGTCCAAAATCCTATGAACATAGACATTTATTATGTTCTCTCTTGCTTTGTACTCATGGTTTTGGATGCACTCAAGCCCATTTTTACAGTCACTGTGTCAAATCACCTTGTTGAGAGTCTTCTCTTTCTCTCATCCTCCATCTTGCCCTTTAAGCAATCATTTCCCAAGGACTAGTCAAGTCTCTCCTAACAATATACCCAAAGCATGTGAGATGGAATTCAAACAAGTATGTTGTTGTTAGGTGCCATTAAGTTACCTGCTCCACATAGCAACCCTATGTAGAACAGCCCTAAACCCTGCTCTATCTCTTGCCAACCTTATTGTCTCTGACACACCTATCCCCATTACCCCAGTGATGGAATCAATCCATCTCATCAAGGGTCTTCCTCTCCTGTGCTATCTCCAGCCTCCCAAGCATGACATCCCTCTCCAGGGACTGATCTCAGAGCAGAGCTCTGGCAGCTTAGTGGTAAGTGGTTGCACTGCCAACATAAAAGCATCAGGTTCGAATTCACCAATTACTCCCCAGGGATAAAGATGAGCAGTCTCTTTTCATGTGTTTTACTACTTCTGAAAACCTGCTGGAGGGTCGGTCCGCTATGAAGAGTTTCTGACTCACAGCAACAGTATTGGAAGATTTTTTGGGGAAGCATATCTCCCTCACAAGTTACCAGCTTTTCAAAAATGTATATTAAAAATGGAGTTTTTGAAAACAAACCATGAGCTTTACTATGGAATCTAAGCACTAACTTGTTATTTTTGACACAGTGAAGTTTCCACATTCAAGATTAGTTGGCTTCAGACCAACTGGAAGAATCAACACCTTATTAGAGCATAAAGCTTATGCTTACTCTCTTTGGTTTGCACTAGTTAAAATACTATTGGTAAGAAACTGCACTGCAATTCTGAAGGTATGTGGTTCGAATTGACCAGCTGCTCTATGGGAGAAGGATGGACAATCTCCTCCCATGCGTTTAACAACCTCTGAAAATCTGCGAGGATGTCAGCTATGGGCCAGTTCCAACTTGATGGTACTCAACACAACATTGTTGTTGTTGTTGTTGTTATGGGCCGTCGAGTCGCCTGCGACCCATAGCGACCCTATGTACGACACCCCTAAACTCTGCTCTGTCCTGTGCCAATCGCACTGTCTCTGACACTCCCATCTCAATTATCCCAGTCACTTAATCAATCCAACTCATAGAGGGCCTTCCTCTCCTGCGCCGTCCTTCCACCATCCCAAACATGATGTCCCTCTCTAAGGACCTATCTCTCCTCACAACATGTCCAAAGTATGTTAGACGAAGCCTCAGAATCCTTGCCTTCAAGGAGCCACACGTTTAACCCTTTCCAGGACAAATCTGTTTGTGTTCCTAGCAGTCCATGGTATTCTCAATACTCTACTCCAGCACCACAGCTCAAAGGTATCAATTCTCCTTCTAGCCTCCCTGGCCATTGTCCAACTCTCTGATGCATAACAAGTGATTGCGAAGACCATGGTCTCTATTAGACGCACCTTAGTCTCCAAAGAGACACCATTGCTCTTCAGTACTTTGGAGAGGTCCCTAACAGCAGACTTTCCCATGGCAATGCGCCTTTTA
>NW_006399908.1:5496027-5501422 GCF_000299155.1 Elephantulus edwardii | reverse complement strand
CACATGACCCAGGTATTTCATATGACTGTTAGGAATATACCCTGAGGAAAACAGAACTGAAACACAAACAGATTTTCACACCCATGTTCATTGCAGTGTTTTACACAATAGTAAGAAAATGGAAATAGTCCAAATGTCCATTGACAAACAAATGGATTGAGAAAGTATGGCACATTCACACAACACAATACTTGTAGTACTAAGAAGCAATGATTTCATAAGAGGCATGACAGGTGAGAGTTTAGAGAGCTTCATTTGAGTGAGTTAACTCACTCTCATAAGATCAAATATTTCATAAGACCATTGTGGTAAAAATAGAAGGATAACTACTAAGACATTTATAAAAGTCCAAAGGCGGAAGTGTAGGAGGCAGAGGTAGGGTGTGGGGAAGGGAAGACATTACTTGGATGGCAGAGTTAGAAAGACCCAGTGGGGACCTGAAATGACAGGATTATAGTGGGCATAGATCAATGGTGATTAATTTTATAAAATACAATGTATAGGAATGAGCTCATGAAATGCAATGTGAAGGAAGGAATCTGTGAAATAACGTACATGAATGAAACACAAGGTGTCTGAATTCTGTAGGAAAACCAATGTAAAAATAAAACAACAACAACAAAAAGAAAACCTGCAACAAACCAATACCTTAAAAAAAATCCCTTCATAAAATAACATAATCAAAATGTATGGTGCTAAGGTATTGTTTCGCTATGTTATTCCTTTTAATGCATCAAATTATCAATGTAATGGATGAAAAGATGCTATATTTTATATGTAATTTTAAATTAAAACATGGAAATACACTAATTAAATAGACTGTAAAACAAGAATCTATTTTATCCAACTGTCTGAATTATTTCAGACAAAGAACTTCATTTTATTTTAAACTATCAAAGAGAAGAATATTATATAATGTAATTAAGGACTAGGGAAAATCTAATGAACCAGGAGATCATCCTTCTGTTTTAGCATTAAATTAATCAAAGGTATTACTGAAATGTTCCCCGTTCATAAATATTCACGGCACACCAGAGAACAGGCTTTAATTTCACTGAAAAGTTAAGCTGCTATTCTTCCCTTGAGGCACAATAGAGGATAGAATGAATCTTTAAAAATGGAAACACATGTGTGAAAGTCCAATAGTTAGGCTTTATAATGGAGAGCTCTGTGCATTGATAGTTAATTCTGATTATTTCCTTGGTGGGGTTAAGTAGCTTTATTTTACTAAAAATAATAACCAAACAGGTAATTTCTTATTTTTAAATATTTTATGAATCCAAGAATATGCATTTATTAGTGAAATGGTTATTTTAAAAAAGACAGGAGAAAGAAAATAATTATGTTTATTATGATTTTATTTTTTTCTCCTTTCTCTTCCTGTCCTTCTCAAGTCACATATACTTTAAATTTATTTCAAAGTCAAAACTAGAATTTCAGCATTGAACAATTCAAGGGAAATGCCATTTTTAATGGATTAACAGGTTTTGGTTTTTGTTTTGTTTAGTGTACCGAAATGCCAAGGATGAATTGTGAGATGCTGAATTCTTTGACTTGTTGGAATAAATGTACTAGAAATGTAGAATGTAAGACTTACATTTTAGATTTTGCTCACTTAACACATATAAGAAAAAGTTTGACTCTAATGACATTAAAATACTGGAATAGAACTAGCATAACAATGAAGAACCACACAACAGTTATAGATTTAAAGAATTAGACTACAAAGACTTGAGAAACATGAACTTTTCTATTATAAAAGTCAAATATAAAGAGTTTCTTAACGAAATCTCAAAGCCCTCTTGGAGCTCAAATAAATAATTAAAATAGTTTTAGTAAAAGCCAGCCTTGAGGGAATAAGAAGCATATGGATTGGAGAAAAATTCCTTGAGGCCAAACTCATTAAAGGTTTTGCAAATGCAAAACATTTGAAAAATAGCAAATAAGCTAGCTGAATTTAAAACAACTCTCATTATCACCAGATCTAATTACTGAGAAAAAGCATCCACATTTACTCCTTTATAGCAGCACCTTTACTCTGAAAAAACCACATAAAATATCCATTCTTCCATTTCAGAAATATGCAGAGACTATCTGTTGTATGTCATGGATTGTTTTAAACTCTGACATAAAGCAGTGAACTACAGAAAAATATGAGCCCTTGTGATACTTACTTCCTAGCAAGATAAGAAAATTTAATATCCATATGCTAAAATATATAGTGTTGGTATTTGTATGCTTGTTTATATAATCTAAATTAATAGACATCTGTAGTTTGATGTAATGCTATACCCTCTAATGGAGAATACAAGGAGTTTATTAACTGATTGATTGATTGATTGTTGTTGTTGTTGCTATGTGCCATTGAGTTATTTGTAACTTATAGTCATCCTGTGTACAACAGCTCTGAACCCTGAGCTATGCTGAGCCAACCTCATTTTTCTCTGACACATCATTCTCCATTATCCCAGTTACAGAGTTAATCAATCTCATTGAGGGTCTTCCTCTCATGCACTGTCCATCCACCCTTTCAAACATGATGTCCCTCTCCAAGGAATGGCCCTTTCTGGTTGCTTCCAAGGAACAGCCTGATTTCACCCTCTCCAGGATAAACCTGTTTGTTTTCCTAGCAATCCACAGAGTATTTAATACTTTTCTCCAGCACCACAACTCAAAGACTTAATTCTCCTCCTATCATCCTTCATCATTGTCCAGCCTTCTGATGCAGACCAAGTTATTGTGAGGACTAGGACCTGCATCAGGCACACCTTAGTCTCCAGACTGACATCGTTGCTCTTCCATACTCTGGAAAGGTTTCTGACAGCAGATATTCTCAGTGTAATTTGTCTTTTGATTTCCTGGCTGCTGGCAAAAAAGAGAGTTGATTAAGGAGCCATGGAAGCTGAAGCTGTTAATAATTTCAATCACTTCACTGTCTTTTGTAATGCTACCAATAGGGTTCAGTGGTGAGAATCTTTGTTTTCTTGATGTTGAGATGTTTCTTGATGTTTCTTTCATACTGAAAGCTGCAGTCCTTGATCATTTGCAGAAAATGCCTTAGGTGCTCCTCAGCTTTGGCAAGCAAGATTGTGTCATCTGCATAAAACAGGTTATCAAGACTTCTTCCAATCCTGATGCCACATTCCTTCTCATAGAGCCCAGCCTTCTGCATAATCTATTCAATCTATATGTATATAGATTGAAAAGGTATGAAGACAGGATGCATCTCTGGTGTACATCCTTCCTGAGTTTGAACTATGCAGTGGTTCCTTGTTCTGTTCTGTTCACTGCCTCCTAGAGTCCAAGTATATTGTTGTTGTGTTCCATCAAATCACCTGTAACTCATAATGACCCTATATAAAACTGCTCTGAAGCTTGCCCTGTCCTGAGCCAGTCTCACTGACTCTGATACACCTTCTTATATTGTCCCAGTTAATGTATCAATTCAACTTACCCAGAGTTATCCTCTCCTGTGCTGTCTCTCCACACTTCCAAGCATGAAGTCCTTCTCCTGGGACTAGTATCTACTAACCACATGCTCAAAGTGTGTGAGATGGAGTTTCAAAATCCTAGCCTCCAAGCAGAAACTCTATTTAATCCTCTTTAAGACAGAACTATTTGTTTTCTTGGCAGTCCATGGTATGTTCAAGACTCTTCTCCAGCACCACAACTCAAAGGCAACAATTCTACTCTTGTCATTCTTTATTACTGTCCATCTATCTGATGCATAGCAAGCAATTGTGAAGACAAATCACATAAGCACAGTTTTCATAAGCACAATCAAGTATTCTAGGATGCCCATTCTTCTCAGAGTTGGCTACAGATTATTGTGATCCACACAGTCTAAATGTGACATAAATTTCAGATAATTGACCTTCTGTTTATTTTTAAAGGGAATTCTAGTAGTATAGTCCTCAGGCAGTTCTGCTACTAACCAAAAGTGTTAGTGTTTCTGGTGGTTCAAACCAGCAAAGGGCTCAAAGATAAAAAGATAGGCCATCTCTTTCTGTGCATTTCACAGCCTCTGTACCTGTTGGAGGGTCACCTATTGAATTGCTTACAATCTGATGACAATAAGTTTCAATCTGGGGATTTTTTTTAGTCATCTCTTAAGGAAAACAATTTTTTTTTAAAAAAAGGGGTTTTGTTAGTGAGATTTTAACTAAAGTTTGCAGAGAGGTTGAGTTGTTATTCATTACTTGTTACACATTTTCCTCCCTTCCTCTTGTTTAATGATACTTTCCTTTCAGGCAATTCTGTCCCTCATCTGTGTCACTGCAGTGTTCATTGTCTATGCATGCTTTTCCCTTTCTCCTGCTACCCCAGTAAAAAGACACTCACTCTCTTACAGTTTAGAAGCCTTTATTTCTTGACCAAGGGTTGTCATCTCCCGTACAAAGATGGAGAGACCCACACCTTACCAGTTAGCCAGACATTTTATATTATATCAAAGTAAGTGCAACCAACGATGGCAGCTCTCTGCGCTAACTGGCACACCTATTTATCCACATGCTCTCAGTAGCGGCAGGTCTTCCTGCTGACCTACCACACCTGTTTATCAGCACATGAAAGCATTTTTACAGAAGCCAAAACAAACACAGTTAGAAGGAAAATAAAATTCTAGATTTTCAGGCAGGAGGTTAGCAAAGCTTAATATGGCAGGACTCACGTCAAGCTGGCAGTCTCAGAATGCCAAACCACAATGTCCACCCTATATTACAACTGCTTTATCAGGCTGTATTTGTCCTTTCTGATTGAGATATTTCACTCAGCATAAAAATGTATACCTTTGTCAATATCAGGTGGATTCCCCCCTTATTTCTAGTCATTGTATTATATAAAAATACATTTTTAAACATTAAGAAATATATCTATGTTACTGCTCCAAGCAAAGTGTGTATAACATCATCTCCAAGAAGTGAACCAGTTGAAATATGGGTTGAGAGACAGAGAGAATGACTACAGTTGAGAAAATGAGATTGGGAGATTTTCCCTCTTTTTATCATGTGCAGATATTATATTGTGTAATTTGTAAAACATCTCTGTATTCTAGAACAAACATAAAATTTCATTTTAAAGACTGCTAACTCTAAGTGCTTTTTGGATTAATTGTTTATATTTCCCTGTTTAAATGCCTTCACATAAGATACATTAACATCCTGGTTACCACTGCAAATTCAATTTGTAAGGATGATAATTAAACCAGCCTTCAAACAAATTTCAATTGTTGTTGTTGTTGTTGTTATGTGCCATCAAGTCGTTTGCGACTTATAGCGACCCTATGTACAACAGCCCTAAACCCTGCTCTATATGTGCCAATCCCATTGCCTCTGACACACCCATCCCGATTACCCCAGTTACTGAAATCAACCCATCTCATAGAGGGTCTTCCCCT
>NW_006399908.1:5477502-5494512 GCF_000299155.1 Elephantulus edwardii | reverse complement strand
ATCATTTAACATTCTGCCTAAAGCATCCTTGATTGTAGCAACTCAAGGTTTGAATTTGCTCTTCAGTTCCTTGAGCTTAAGAAATGCTGAACGAGTTTGGCCCTTTTGATTTTCCAACTCTAAAGGCATGCTAATTGAAATTTCATACTACAATGAAATTTCAATTAGCATGCCTTTATCATACCGAATCGGAAACCACCCATAGCTGACATTCTGGGAGATTTTCAGAGGCAATTCAGTCCCATGATAAGAGATTGCCTGTCTTTCTTCTGAGGAGCAGCTGTTAGTTTTGAACCACGTGTCTTTGGGAGTGCAGCCCAGTGTCTTACCACTAGACCACCAGAGTTATGTCACTAAAATATGTCAAGTACCATTGTTGTTGTTGTTGTTATGTTCCATCGAGTTCTTTGCGACTCATAGCTACCCTATGTACAAGAGCTCTAAAGGCCGTTCTATCCTGTGCCAACCTAGCCATCCCAAACGCATTTATTCCCACTGCTCCAGTCACAGAATCAATCCATCTCATCGAAGGGCTTCCTCCCCTGTGCCGTCCCTCCACTCTGCCAAACATGATGTCTCTCTCAAAGGATCAGTCCCTCCTTGCAACATGCCCAAAGTATGTCAGACGAAGCTTCAGAGTTCTTGACTCCAAGGAGAATTCCAACTTCATCCTCTCCAGGACAAACCTGTTTGTTCCTCTAGCTGTCCATGGTATATTCAACACTCTTCTCCAGCACCTCAGCTCAAAGGCATCAGTTCTTTCTAACATCCCTATTCACCTACAACTCTCTGATGCATAGTACATAACTGCAAAGACTATAGCCAGAATCAGGCACACCTTCACCTTAGTCTCCAGCCTGACATCGTTGCTCTTCAGTACTCTTGAGAGGTCCCTCACAGCTGACTTTCCCAATGCAATTTGTCTCTTGATTTCCTGGCTGCTGTTACCAAGTAAATTAAAACTGTTAACTATCTCAATCTCTTCACCATCCATACTGATGATGACAATTGGCCCATTGGTGAGAATCTTTGTTTTCTTGATGTTGTGCTTCAATCCTTATTGAAGACTTCAGCCCTTGCCCTTCTGCAGCAAGTGCATCAGGTCCTCCTCAGTTTCAGCAAGCAGGGTTGTGTAATCTGCATAACGCAGGTTGTTGATGACTTTTCCACCAATCCTGACAGCCCAGCGTCTCGGATGATCTGTTCTGCATACAGATTGAAAAGGTATGGAGACAGAATACATTCCTGTTGGACTCCCCTCTTGATTTTGCACCATGTAGCTCTCCTTGCTCTGTTCTGACCACTGCCTCTTGGTCGAAGTATAGGTTTCGCTTTAGCACAATCAAATGTTCTGGGATTTTCATTCCTCTCAGAGTCAGCCACAGCTTGTTGTGATCCACACAGTCAAAAGCCTTTGCATAGTCAACGAAGCACAGATAGACATTCTTCTGGTATACTTTGCTTTCTGCCAAGAACCATCTAACATTAGATATAATACCCCTAGTACCATAACCTCTTCTAAATCCTGCCTGCACATCTGGCAGTTCTCTGTTGACATATTGTTCCAAACGTTTTTGGATCATTTTCTGCAGAATCTTGCTTGCATGTGATATTAATGATATTGTTGATAATTTCTGCACTCTGTTGGGTCACCTTTCTTTGGAATGAAAATAAATATCGATCTTTTACAGTCAGTCGGCCAGTTGGCTGTCCTCCAGATTTCTTGGCACAACTTAGTAAGCACATCCAGGATAGTGTCTGTTGAAATATGTCAATTGGTATGCCGTTAACTCCTGGAGCCTTGTTTTTTGCCAATTTCTTCAGAGCAATTTGAACTTCATCCTTTATCACCATAGGCTTTTCCTCATTTGTCATTTTCATGAAAATCTTCTGTGTCAGCCAATTCCTTCTGATACAGTGACTCTGTATATTCCTTCCATCTTCTCTTGATGCTTCCTGGATCATTTAACATTCTACCCAAAGTATCCTTAAGTATTGCCACCCGTGGCTTGAATTTGTTTTTCAGCTCCTTTAGCTTAAGAAACACTGAGCGAGTTCAGACCTTTTTATTTTCTGACTCCAGCTCTCTGCACATTTCATTATAGTATCTTGCTTTGTCATCCCGGGCTGCCTTTTGAAATTTTCTGTTTAGCTCTTTGATTTCATGGTTTTTTCCTTTAGCTTTGCCTTCTTGGCATTCTAATGCAATATTCAAAGTCTCATCTGACATCCATCTTGGTCTTTTCTTCTTTTTTATTCTTTGTAATGATCTTTTGCATTCTTCATGGATGATTTTCTTGATATCCTCCCAAAGCTCATTTGGTCTATGCTCATTGGTGCTCAAGGCCTCAAACCTGTTCCTGAGATGTTTTTGAAATTTGAGTGAGATAGACTTAAAATCAAATTTTGGTACCATTAGGGAAACATAAATAATGTTTATCTATCTAGAAACTCAATCCACAAGGACTACACATGAGGTAAATGTGGAAGAAGGAAGAAGTGGTGAATATTACTTCTCATTCCTCCTCTTCATTATCTCACTGCCTATTTCTGTCCCTTCCCCTTATGTTTATGGCATTCCAGAACAGATGACTAAAGGCAAAGTTTGTGTTATATATTTACGTTCATTCTCTAATTCTTCGCAGTGTACCAGTACTAAGTTGTTGTTGTGAACTGTTGAGTGGGAACCGAGCCACAGCTCACCCTCATTGCTGATGCTCTGGTGGGTTTTCAGAGGCACTTAATCTCACAGGAGGAGAGTGACCATCCTTCTCTTGTAAAGGAGCTGGTGGCCTCAAACCTCATGCCTTTAAGATTGCAGGGCAAATTCTTGCCACTAGGTCACCAGAGCTCCCAGGGTACCTGTTATTGTTATGTGCTGTCTAGTCGTCTGAGACTCATAGTGACCCTATGTACAACAACTCTTAACCCTGCTCTATCCTGTGCCAATCTTATTGTCTCTGACACACCTATCCCCATTAGCCCAGACTCTGAATCAATCCATCTCATTGAAGGTCTTCCTCTCCTGCTCTGTTCCTCCACCCTCCCAAGCATGACATTTCTCTCCAAGGACTAATCCACCTTGTAACATTTCCAAAGTATGTCAAAGCTTCAGAGTCCTTGCCTCCAAGGAGCAGCCTGGCTTCACCCTCACCAGAATGAACTTGTTTGTTTTCCTAGCAGTCCATGGTTTATGTAATACTCTTCTCCAGCTCCTGAGCTCAAAAGCATCAATTCTCCTTCTATCATCCCTAGTCATCATTCAGCTTTCTGATGCATAGCAAGTAGGCACTAAATAAGTTCTCTCAAGTACCGAGTGGGCCATGATTAGAACTAAGAGGACTAGAATGGCCTGAGGATGTTTTACTGCAAAATAAAACTAACAAAAGTAAAACCTACAAAACTCAAAACAAACAAAAGCACGTGATCAGAGGCAGACAGTGAGTACAGACAGAAGTAGCAGCTGAAATACCAGCTAAAATATCTAAATAATAGCATATCTAATAGCAGCTAAAACATGAAGATCAAAAAGTTAGGTGTACTTGCAGATTAATAATGAAGGGCTCTGATCTGGAGAAGAAGGAAAGAGAAAAAGTTGGCTGCATTTGGATAATTAAGCAGAGTTGAACATTGACAGAAAATCTAAGGAACTGTGATGATATTTAGGAAGTAATTAATGTTCCATCCCTTAAGGTCCCTGAGAAAAGTTTTACTATAAAGAATCATGCTGAGATTACAGAGATCACAGTACTCCAAACACAAAGAATAAACTTGTTCATGAAAAATTGCAATCGGAATAGAAATAGAAATGAAAGGGATACCTGAAATGTAAGAATCACAGATTTTGCAATGAATTAATAATAAATAGGATAATACTATAAGTGTTATGTATTCAAGGTGAGAAATCAGATACATTGAAAGTCCATTGGTAATATAGTAGAAAAATCAGTATTCCTTAGTACCACTTTAAAATATCAAGAATCAAATGCTGGCTTGAAGATTTTGGTTTAGTGTGATCAGTAAACATATTGTACTAGGCTGAAGTTCTGAAATACAAGTATTAAGTTGGCAAATAATCAAATAAAGCCATCAAACAAACACATCTAGGCATGGCTGATGAGCTCTGGGTAACAACCAAATCAGAATAAGAGTTTGTTGTTGTAATGTGCGGTCGAGTCACTTGTAACTCATAGTATGTACAACAGCCCTAAACTCTGCCCTATCCTGTGCCAATCTCACCATCTCTGAGCCACCTACCCCCATTACTCCAGTCACTGAATCAATCCATCTCATGGATGGTCTTCTTCTCTGGTGCTCTCCCTCCACCCTCCTAAGCATGACATCCCTCTCCAAGGACTGTTGAGTGTGAATCCAAGCAAACCAAAACTATAAACCATCTCAATCTCCTCAACATCATGATGCTTCCAATTGGCCCAGTAGTGAGAATCTTTGCTTTTTTTTATATTGAGTCTCAATCCATACAAAAGATTGCAGTCCCTAACCTTCCACAGCAAGTGTTTCAGGTCCTCCTCAGTTTCAGCAAGCAGGGCTGTGTCATCTGCATAACACAGACTGTTGACGATTCTTCCTCCAATCCTGATGCCACATTTCTCCTCATAGAGTCCAGCCTCCTGGATAATCTGTTCTGCATAAAGATTGAGAAGTTATGGAGATAGGATACAGCCCTGGTATACACCCTTCCCAAGTTTGAACCATGCAGTGTTTCCTTGCTCTGTACTGACGACGACCTCTTGGTTTTGCACTAGCACAACCAACTGTTCTGGGATTCTCATTCTTCTCAAAGTTAGCCTCAGTTTGTTATCATCCACATAGTCAAATGTCTTTGTGTAATCAATGAAACAAAGATAGATATTCTTCTGGTACTCCTTGCTTCCAGCCAAGATCCATCTGACACTACCTACGATATCCCTAGTACCACAGCGTCATCTAAACCCACTTCTGGTAGTTATCTGTTGATGTGCTGCTCTAGTCATTTTTGGATAATCTTCAGTAAAATATTGATTGCGTGTGATATTAATGATATTGATCGGTAATTTCCACATTATGTGGGCTCACCTTTCTTTGGAATGGGAACAAATATAGATCTTTTCCAATCATTTGGCCAAGTGGTTGTTCTTCAGATTTCTTGGCATAACTTGATGATCACATCCCGGGACGCATCTGTTATTGAAATATGTCGATTGGTATACTATCAATTCCTGGGGCCTTATTCTTAGCCAATTCTCTCAAAGCAGTTTGAACTTATTCCTTCATCACTATAGACTCTTGCTCATGTGTTGTTTCATTAAATTCTTCTTTGTCTGCCAATTCCTTTTGGAATAATGACTCAGTATACTCTTTCCCTCCTTGGTCAATGTCCAACTCTCTGATGCATAACAGGTGATTGCGAAGACCATGGCCTGTATCAGACGCACCTTAGTCTCCAAAGAGATACCATTGCTCTTCAGCTCTTTGGAGAGGTCCCTAACAGCAGACTTTCCCATGGCAATGCACCTTTTAATTTCCTGGCTCCTGGTGCCAAGACTGTTAACAATACCTGGATAGTATTCTTGACATCTTTTAACTCATCTGGCTTTAGCTCATTAGTGTTCAAGGCCTCAAACCTGTTCCTGAGATGGTTCTGAAATCCAGGTGGGATAAACTCAAGGTCATGTTTTGGTTCCTGTGGGCTTGATTTCACTTTCCTTATTTTCAGCTTAAACTTGCATATGAGTAGTTGACGATCTGTTCCACAATCTGCACCAGGCCTAGTTTTAACAGCTGATATTGAGCTTCTCCAGTGGTTCTTTATACAGATGTAATCTATTTGATTCCTATGCAAACCATCAGGTGAAATCCATGTGTATAACCTGTGTTTATATTTCTTGTAAAATGTATTTACAACAAATTGTTGATGGTGCAAAATTCTGTCATTCTATCTCCAGCTTCATTTCTGTCACCAAGTCCATGCTTTCCAACTACTGATCCTTCTGCTCTGTTCCCAAAATTTGCATTCCAGTCACCCATTATTATCAATGTATCTTGATTGCATGTTCAATCTATCTCTGACTGCAAAAGTTGGCAAAAATCATCTATTTCCTCTTGTTTGGCTTTGGTTGATGGTGCATATATTTGAATGATAGTGGTATTCACTTGACTTCCTTGTGTATTCACTTGACTTCCTTGTATGTGTATGGATATTATCCTATCACTCACAATATTACATTTCAAGACATATCTAGAAATGACTTTTTTAACTATGAAAGCAACCCCATTTTTCCTCACCTTTTCATCTCCAGCATAAAGATCATATGATCATCTGATTCAAAATGTCCCATGCTAGTCCATCTCATCTTGGCAGTACCTAGTATGTTGATATTTATGCCTTCCTTAACAATATCTAATTTTCGTACATTCATAGTTCTCACATTCCATGTTCCAACTACTAGTGTCTGCTTACAACTGTTCCTCCTCATTTGGTATTTTTCCATACTTGAAAGTTCCACATTTGTAGCCTTATCTGCTAGTCTAATTGTGTTGTATTGTACACAGGACTTTCGAATGCCTGCTATTTCGGAAGTGGATGTCCAATTCTTCTTCCTAGTCTGTCTAAATTTGAATGCTCAGATTTAGAAAAATATCTGACAGACAAGCATTTTACAGAACAATGCAGATTAAAGATCTTTCCCAATTGTAGAAATAGCCAGTAATTCTAGTGTTGTTCATGCCGTTGACACGAGTCTCTTGGCCTTTCTTGCCAGTCTATTTATACCATAGGCTAGGCTTTCTATTTGGTCACATTTTTGTCTCTTATGACCTTTATGGCTTTGAATTTTCCCCATCAGTCCCTGATCCACCTTGAGTTAATGTTGTGTAAGGTGTGAGATGGGGATCTTGCTTCAGGTTTTTGAGAGTAGAAGTCCACTTTGCTAGCACCATTTGTTGAAGAATTTGTCATTTATCCATTTAATATATTTTGTTTCTTTGTCTCATATCAGTGGACGGCCAACAGAAAAGGCAGATAAAAACAAAGTCAAAATCAGTGACAGTAAGACATATGCAGATCAAAACCACGATGAGTTACTATTTCTACCCAGTTGCAATGGCAAAGTTTAACAGGACAGCAAGCAATAAATGTTGGCAAGAATGAGCTGAGATTGAAAATTTAATAACACTGTGAATTTTAAGATGTCACAACCACAGTGGAAGACAGTTTGATGTTTCCTCAAAAAGCTGAACATAGAAATTTCATGATGACTCAACTATTCCAGGGCAAAGAATAAATTCCCAGAAAATAGAGCTGAGACACAAAAGGTAGATCTTTCACTGAAACTCATGGCAGCATTATTCACAATAGAAAGAAGATGGAAACTATCAAATGTCACCAACAAATGAATAAATTGCAAAATTGTGGTATGTCCACACAACGTATGTAGCACTCAAGAGCATGGTTTAGAAAATACTATATAAATACTATCTAAAGTAGAAATTGTTAGAGAGAAGTATGCTAGCTGAACTCAGTCTCAAAAAATAGATACTGCATACAATCATTATTGTAAAACTAGAAGGGTAGTTAGTAAAATGTGTATAAAATCTTAAGGGGGAATAGGGTGTGTGGGGGGGATGAGAGTAGGAAGGATGGGAAATAATGCAATATTTCCTTGCTCTGTTCTGAGGACTGCTTCTTGGTCCAAGGATAGCTTTCCCATAATCATAATCAATTGTTCTGGGATTTCCATTTTCCTCAAGGTTAGCCACAATTTGGTGTGATCCACACGGTCAAATGCCTTTGCATAGTCAATGAAACACAGATAGAGACATTCTTTTGTTCTCTTAGCTTTCTGCCAAGATTCATCTGTTATGGGCAATAGCATCTCTAGTGTAATGACCTCTTCTAAAGCCAGCGTATAGTTCTGGTAGATCTCTGTCAATGTACTGTTCCAGTAAATTCTGGATAATCTTAAGCAAGTCTGCTAGCGTGTGATATTGTTAGTGATATTGTTCTATAATTTACACACTCTGTTGGGCCACCACTTTTTAGAAAGGGGAAAAAATATGGAACTCTTCCAGTCAGTTGGCCAGGTAGTCTTCCCGATTCCTTAGCATAACTGGGGAGCACATCCAGGTCAGCATCTGTTTGTTGAAACACATCATATGGAATTCCATCAATTCCTGGGGCTTTATTTTTTGCCACATCCTTCAGAACAGCCTGGACTTCCTCCTTCATCACTATTGCCTCTTGATCATATGTTGTTTCTTGAAATTCTTGTGTGTCAGCCACTTCTTTCTGGTACAGTGACTCTGTATACTCCTTCCACCTTCTTTAAAGGCTCCTGAAATCATTCAATATTTTGCCCATAGTATCCTTAAGCATTGCATCTCATGGCTTTAATTCATTCTTTAGTTCCTTTAGCTTAAGAAATGTCAAGTGAGTTCAGCCCTTTTGATTTTCCCACTCCAGCTTCTTGCACATTTCACTGTAATCCTTTGCCTTATCTTCCTGACCTGCCCTTGGACTCTTATTTTCAGCTCCTTAACTTCTTGATTCCTTCTCTTTACTTTGGTTTCTCAGCACTCCAGTGCAATATTTAGAATCTCTTCTGATATCCATTTTGAGCTTTTCTTCCCCCTCCCTTTTTGTAATGACTTTTTAATAAATATTTTTATTGATTTCCATATAAAAATGCTTTTGCAGTATGTTTCATTCATATACATTGTGCTTTAGATAGTCTTTCATTTATATTGTGTTTCATACAATTTTTCATGTACATTCTATTTTATGTTATTTTTTTGTATTCTAGTTGACTTATAAATTTGAATACATTGTTTTTCACAGTAGATCCTTCACATTACCCTCACCCATCAAATTTTGTAAACCGATAATTAGTCCCACCCCAGCCCCCACACATCCTCACCCCTCTGCTTCCACTCTCCACCCTCCCGGGTCCTCATACTCATATTCTTGATATCTTCCCACAGCTCATATGGTCTTTGTTCATTGGTGTTCAAGGTCTCAAACCTGTTCTTGCGTTGGTTTTTAAACTCAAGGAGAGATAGATATGAGATCAAATTTTGTTCCTGTGGATATGGTTTGACTTTCTTTAGCTTTAATTTGAACTTACATATGAATAAATTAATGGTCTGTTCCACAATCAGAACCTGGCCTGGCTTTCATTGTTGATATTGAACTTCAGCAATGACTCGTTCCATAGGTGTAATCAATCTGATTCACCATCAGGTGAAATTTATGTGTCTAGCCTGTGTTTATATGTTTCTTATAAAAGGTATTTGCAATAAATGAATCATTGATTGTGTAGAATTCTATCATTCTATCCTCAGCCTCAACTAATCAGAATCATAAATCATTTTCAACATGAAAGGGAAACTTGGGCAGAGATTCTTTATTAATCTACATATAGTGTTGTGAAGGACCTCTCCAGAGTGCTAAAAATCAATGATGTCAGCCTAGATACCAAGGTGCACCTGGTCCAGGCTATGGTCTTCTCAATTGTTTGATATATGTCTGAGAGCTGGACAATGACTAAGGATGACAGAAGAATTGGCGCCTTTGAGTTATGGCACTGGAGAAGAGTATTGACCACATTAGGGACTGTCAAGAGAATAAAAAAATTGTCTTGGAGAGGGTGAAACCAGATTGCTTCTTGGAGGCAAATAATTTGAAGTTCTATCTCATGTTTCCAAGAAGGGCCAGTTCTTGAAGAGGGACATCATACTTGAAGAGTAGAGGATCAGTGCAGAAAAGGAAGATCCTGGAAGAGATGGATTGACACGGTAACTGTGGTAATGAGGGCAAATGTGTAAGAGTTGATGACGGTGGCTCAAGATAGGGCAAGATTCTAGGGTTCATACAGTTCATAAGATTGTTAGGAGTCATAGTTAACTCAGCAATTCATGTTGTTGTTATGTGCCGTCGAGTCTCCTCTGACTCATGGCAACCGTATGTAGTACACACAGCTCTGAAGTCTGATCTGTCCTGAGCTAGCCTTATTGACTCTGATACACCTAACCCCCATTGTCCCAGTTACTATATCCATCTCATCCAGAGTCTTCCTCTCCTGTACTGTTTCTCCACTCTTCTGAGCATGATGTCCTTCTCTAAGGACCAGTCTGTGTTGGCTATGTGCCCAAATTATATGAGATAGAGCTTCAAAATCCTAGCCTATCCAAGCCTAAAACTTGTTTTCACACTCTCCAAGACAGATCTGTTTGTTTTCTTGGTAGTTCATGGTATGTTCAAGACTCTCCGCCAACACCACAACTCAAAGACATCAATTCTCCTTCTGTCAACCCAAGTCATTTTCCAGCTTTCTGATGCATAGCAAATAATTGCAAAGACCATGGTCTGGCCGCCCATACCTAGTCTCTAGGCTGATAATGTTGCTTCTCAGTACTCTGGAGAGGTCCCTGACAGCCGATTTTCTCAGTGCAATTTGTCTTTTGATTTCCTGACTGCTCGTGTCAAGAGTGTTGATAGTGGAGTGAAGCAAGCTGTAATTTTTAACTACCCCAATCTCTTCTCCATCTATCATGGTGCATGCAGTCAATTGATCCAGTGGTGAGAATCATTGTCTTATTGCTGTTGAACTTCAATCCGCATTGAAGACTACAGTCATTGACCTACTGTAGCAAGTGCTTCAGGTTCCTCTCAGTTTCAGCAAGCAACTTAATAGTGCTACATTTAACAAAAAACAATTTTCCTGTTAAATTACCCAGAAGTGGGTACATCAAAATTGATATCCAAAAAGTCCAAGTCAGAAAATGTTGTTCTTTTTCCCTTTTTTTCATGATTCACCTAGTCTCTCTCTTTCTCTGTTATTTGTTTGTGTGCAATTATTTGCTAGTTGGAAACTCATTAAATTGACTGACTTCTACATCAAATTATCAGCTTATGCAAAATATCCAAAGAGAAGCTAAATTATTCTTAAAATAAATCAAGTATGTTACTCAATTATCCTAGATCATTTACCAATAAAACCATAAGGAATAGCTTATCGAAAGTTATAAATACTTATAATTTCTCCTTTTTGTATTTACAAAGGTCATTAAGAACCTCAAAATTAAGTAAACAATTACTGTGAACAATGGTCTATCTGACATAGTGTTATTTAACCTTTGTTTTAAGAGATATTAGAATTGGTGACCACAAGATAAACTTATAGAGAGAGATCTATTAAATGCTGAGCTCATCTTCTCTTATTTAACATAAAAAGCTACATTTAAATGATATGCAAAGATGGGACATATCCCGTATGATTTACAGCTTCTCAAAAGGAGAGTAACCTATATGTTGATTACAACTCTACAATATTGAGTGACTGAGTGATGTAGATAAATAGATATGTGTTGTTGAGTGTCCTTTGCCTAATATTGAGTCTACTTTGATCTTACATGTAAAGGAACCGTGTCTGCTTCTATTTAATTCTCATGATCCTTCTATATTTGTGTCCACCAATAGTGTCATTATGCAGTTTAGCTCCTTGAAGGTCTCTCTCACAATCTCTAGATTTCTAAGTAAACATGATATCTTTGTTCAACAGTTAGTCTCCTGTAATGACATGTCAAAGAAAGTATGTTGAGAAATGTTCTGTTGTGTTTAACAAAGTTTTCATTGTTTAGTTATCAGGATTAAATAGCCAAGGCTCTTTTTCCTGGTGTTGTTTTTCTGGAAGTTCTGCTGAAACATTCCTTCTTTGGATAATTCTATCAGTACTGGAAATATTGCTGGCACAGCTACCAGCATCATAGTGCTCATTGGCCACACCAATACAGCCAACTGACAGGGAAGTGCTGTAGCCACAAGAGAAAAGTATGCACAAGCAAGCATGCAAAACACAAACGATAACACAAGCAGCGTCACAGCAGCACACAAGTCATTCCCTACAAAATTGCATGTTATGAGAAAGAGAAAATGAACATTCTGGCCTGGGACAGTGTGCCTGCCAGCAGCAGAAAACCGGAGTTGTGTCCACTCAGTTTAGGTCAGAGTTTCTGTGGGTATGAGCATGACCTATGCCCCTAGACCTAAGTACTTCTTTCAGGCAAGGGTGTGACAATGTATGGACCCTCCAGCCTGGGGCATAATGTCCCCTGGTCTCAGAGGAGCCAAGGCTAGTCTGCCTAGCTAGCAATAGTGTTTTTGCGAGTCCAGGAGGTGGGTGCCCAGTTAGAGATAGTTAATGTAAAGAGATCGCCAGTCACTGTGAATCTGGCATGTCCAAATGTGGCCACATGTGACTGTGGGGTGTGTTGAGTAAGGGTGTCCAGTAAAAGAGAAGGGCCACAATCAGAAGAGGTGCTCCACTAATCAGAATGAAGATTGACTGGAGGCCAGCTGTGGCACAATCCCAATGCTCAAGGAGGAATGCTGCGAGAGTTTTTAGCTCCAGCTACGAGAAAGAATGGGCATGGCCTGAGGTAGATACAGGTGCTGTAAGGGTAGGGCGACTGTTCACCACCTGGGGAGTAGTGTACAGGGAGTGGTCATGGAGGATCAAGGGGGTAGGTTTGATCCTTTCATCTGTGTGGTTTGCTGCCACTGCCACTGCTGTCCTGGTTTCTCGTACTATGTGCTTTGTTGTTTAAGATGTTCATGCTATGCTGTTTACAGTTCTGGATTTTGTTTTCTTATCACCCAATATTTCAATTCAGTTTCTTCCTTCTGTGAGTATTTGAAACACTTCTTAATCTTTTATTTTTAACTATTCCATGAAGAATTATCAATTGTATTTGTTATATCTTTTTTTAAAAAAACCATTTTATGCCAGTATCAGTTATCTTTCTCTTCAGTGCCTAGGAAACCCTATGGCAGTTCTGCACTACCTTACTTGCTTGATATGAGTCAGAAAGAAACAGGATGGCAACAAGCATTTAAATGCTTATAATGCACCAGGCACAGAGGTAATTTAAATCAATAATTGATTTATTTAAATTATCTCATTTAATTGAACCTTCCTGGCATTCTGTGATTGCAATGTTATCATGCTCTGAATAAAGCAGCATTAATGAGAAAAAAAATCAGAAAAGATAAATTTGATGAGCTTAATATCTAGTCTGAGAATCTAATTTTTCAATAAATAATTATGCACATCAGATAATTTAGAAACAAATAACTCTGAAATGACAATAGACTAATATGATTTGGAATGGGCATGCACGTGTGAAGAGGTCTGAATTAAAGCTAAATGACTAAGAGTTAGCCATTCACGTCATAATCTGGGACAAAGCACTAGAATTAGGGTAAGCAAAACCGGCAAAGTCAGTCATTTCAAATGACGGAGAAGAGAGTAATATGGCTAGAAAGTGACTACACAGAAAATGAGGTTGGAGAGACAAGTGCTGGATCAGCTAGGCTCATGTGGGCTCTGGGAAACATACAATGGTGTGGTTCACGTGTTTAAAATGAGAACTTTAGTAGAGAAAGAGTCAGATTAGTTACCAGAAAGAAAGCAGGGAGACAAGGAGGCAAATCAGGTAAGGAAGGATAAAGATTGAAATTAGATCATTAGTAAATATGAAGAGGACATGTAATATCAGCTACTTAGGAAGCAGATATAATACAACTTGCTGATGGCCTGAATAATGGATATGAGGAAAACAAGAAATGCCTTGGATTAGTGTTAATATCTTTGTGAATAATAGTTTCATACAATTGCTGTTGTTGTTATGTGCTGTTGAGTCGCTTGCGACTCATAGCGACCCTATGTACAAGAGCCCTAACCCCTGTTCTATCCTGTGCCAACTTTATTGTCTCTGACACATCTACCTCCATTACCCCAATCACTGAATCGATCCATCTCATTGAGGGTCTTCCCCTCCTGCACTGTCCCTCTAACCTCCCAAATATAATGTCCCTCTCCAAGGACCGGTCCCTCCTTGTAACATGCCCAAAGTACGTCAGACGAAGATTTAGAATCTTTGTCTCCAAGGAGCATCGAGGTTTTTCACTCTGTCCCGGACAGACTTGTTTGTTCTCCCAGCACAATAGCATGTGGAAAATACGAGAAGAAAAATAGGAGGAAAAAGCAAAGATTTTCTTCTAAGCTCAATTTCAAGATAGCTATTAAAGTCAAAGTTAAGCTACTGCTTAAAATGGTGAAAATGTAGCTTAGGGGAAAAAAAAATAAAGGATTAAGCAAAAAGTCTGAATGCAATATCATAAGAATTTAGGGAAATATTTTAATCAATAGGTAAAAAAGACATTTGTTTTTGATTAGTGGACTAACTATACTAACAATATCATCTTAAATTTAGGATCAAATATTTCTTTAACTTCTGTTTTAGATATTATAGACTATTCAGTTGGCCAAATACAAGGGGCTAAGACGTTTATGAAAGGGAAAGTGCTTTGAGGAAGACTGGCTTTCTGGGCAGCTGCTTTTCTCCCCAGGTAGGTTCTTAGTAATAAATGACATGACCAGGATACAAAAACAAAACAAAACCAAAAACAGAAACATAAACAAAAACCACCAGGAAAGAAGCAGTTATAAGTCAGGAAAACAACAGTCTCATAGGGCTCAAAGAACAAAACAACAAATCCCAGGCTACAATACCAGGAAGGCTCTGAAAGCCTAAATCCTAGAAAAACCTGGAAACATTGACAAATAAACTGAAAAATCAGTCTATTTTCCCATCAAAACATTGCTGAGATGAGAGCAGTATTTCATAAACTGAGAAGACAAAATCAATAACCAGTGACAAGAATGACAAGAAGCTAGATAAAGCTTTCATTGTTCTCATATTTTTGGTGAAACAAAAATTGAAAAGTAGGACTCACTTTAAGATGTAATCCAGGTGAATATAGCACCCTTTCTTTCTGAGACCTAAAATACTTTCAGGTAGAAATAATGTCATAACAATCTTAGAGGGCTAGTCTGTGGTATAAAGAGGCTCACAAATACAGCCAGAAATGCACAATCTAGAGAGAATAAAATTGACTTTCTAAAGATTAAAATCTCTGTGCTCATCAAAACCCTTTTCCAACAGGGTGAAAAAACCAAAAAATCATACTGACTGGGAAAAAAAAAAATTTGTCAGTACCATCACAGACAAGGGTCTTGTAATAAAAGTTTACAGAATACTCTTGGACCTTTAGAAGAAAAGTACTGAAAACTCAATTATGAAATGGGAAAAAGGCAAAGAAAGATTTTTCACAGAGGAAGACATCCAGATAGCTAATAGACACATGAAGAAATGCTCAAAATCACTGGCAATAAGAGAGATGCAAATCAACACCAAATGAGATACCATCTCATCGCAGCTTGTTGTTTGTTGTTGTTAGGTGCTATCGTCACATACGAATCACAGTGACCCTATGAACAAAAGATCTGTTCTATCTTGCTCCAGCTTTACATGTCCTGATACACAAGATCACACTGCAGCAGCCATCATGTCAACCCACCTGGCTGAGGGGCTTCCTTTCCTTTGCAGATCTTCTCACCCCAGTAGCAGTGGCAAAGTTTAGCAGGGCAGCAAGCAATAAATGTTGGAGAGAACATGGAGAAGTGGGAACTCTCCACTATTATTTCAAAGAAATTAAACCTGAGTAAAAAAAAAACAGATTTGTACACCAATGTTCATAGCAGCATTATTCACCATCACAATCATGAAAACAGATCAAATGTCCAACCACAATAGAAAGGATTGAAAAATTTTGGTACATTCCCATGATAGAATACTATACAGCACTCAGGAGAAATAATTTGAAACTAATACTACACAATTTGGGAGAAACTAGAGAGCATTATGCTGAGTTAACTAACTCAATCTCATAAGGACAAATACTGCATAAGACCATGATTGTAAAGTATAACTAGTAAAATATATAGGGGACCCAAGGGGGAAATGGTAGGAGCAGAAGGTGAAGATGTGTAGGGGTGATACCACAGGGTTGTACAATTTGCTGGGTGGAGGGGTGAAGGCAATGGGAAGGATTCGACAGGGACTTGAAAAGTTAGGATAATTACGGGGAAGGTCCAATGGTGATTAATTTTATAAAACATAATGCATGAGAATGATTATATGAAATACAATGTGAAAGAAGAGTGAAACACAATATACACGAAACTTGTAAGCAAACAAATATAAAATGTAAAACAAAAGAAAAAGAAAACAGACTCAATCCTAAATATCGATAACAAATAGTCAAAATTTGTGCATAAATTATATCCATTGTTACTTTTAAGTCAGTGACATTTCACACTGGAAATTTGTTTTCCATTCAACAATTCTTACACAATTTGTTTCACAACAGTTGACATCTCAACCTTTTAACTGCTTCCTTCTTGGTCCCTCTTTGTGATTCTATCTTCAATCCTTCTATCCAAACCCTTCTTTCTAAACTTTATCCACATGTGATGTTGCCATTTGATCTTGTGTGACTGGGTGATGTCCTACTTCCCTGATGGTTGGTTGTTTTGTTGTTTTTTGTTTGCTTTTTATAGTTGTTGGTGGTATTTTGCTTTGTTTTGTTTTGCACAGCATCTTTTTATTTTTTTTTATGAATGTTGAGTGACAGAGATGAGTTCAATTCCAGGCTGAATGAGTGTCTAAGGGGCATAGTTTCAAGGTACCACTCAGACCAACAAGCCTGGCTATTAAATGATTTTGAGTTTTGTTCCGTATTTTTTCCCAGCTGTCACAGAATCTATCACCGTAATCACTTTTAGAAAGCATTAGAGAGAGTAGGCAACATTAGCCCTTCCCTATCTAGCTCCTCTTGTCTTAAAATCATAGAGGTTGAAGTTTTAAATGTCAATGCCCCTTTGAACTAATTATCTCTGTGTGCCTTGTTGCTTTACTTCAATCTTCTCTATTTAGCACTGCAAGAGGTGACTTAAAACTTTTCAGACCCCAGTCATTACTATCCAAATTAAGACACATAACACTGTTTTTGTTATGTAGATTACTGTATGCCAATGGATCTTGATGATTTAAGAAATTATGATTCTGAGGTGCTTGGCTAGGATTACTAACTTTACATCATTTTGTGCC
>NW_006399908.1:5472129-5477402 GCF_000299155.1 Elephantulus edwardii | reverse complement strand
TCTCCCTCTCTCTCTCCCTCTCCCTCTCTCTCTCTTTCTCTCACTGTGTTTCTGTGTCTGTATATACCATTTACAGTACCACTAGTAGCACATAAATATTCCTACTTCTGCAACAACAGTTTGCTGTTGTCATGTTAAATTTTTATTATTCAAAATTACTTTCCTAGCCATTTATTAACTTTCACTTTTGATGAAATATTTATCGTATTAAGGAGATAGGGATAAGGAGGTATACAAGTCCTAACTTACTGGAGGTTTCCATTAGCCCATGGAAGCTCAATGCTCTCACTTTTTTGGGATGCTTGCTTTTCGGGGACACAACATCCAGCTACTTCATAACTGAAAGTCTACAGGATCCTGGTCCATCACTCACTAGCCTTTACAATACATTGGCCTGTATAACTCACAGTCATATCAGTTGTTTTCCTGGAGAAGTGAAGTTTCTGTGAGACTTTTCAAAGTACCACAGGACCCAAGGGTTATATATAGGAGTGGTAGAGCAGAATAAAGGACAAAGAATTGATATTGGAAACCACGAAGTGTTACAGCAGATAAAAATTTGGGACATTATTGACTTCTGCTTTTTAGTAATTAGTCTGGTACGAGTATTAGCTGAATAGTCATCAGTATCAATGCTATTGATACCTTAGTGGTGGGATTTGCTGCAAAGGTGCAGACTCACTGTAACATGCAGCTTTGTAAAGAAAGGAGTAAACAAGACAATGAGAAACCCTTGGTCTCTGAACGGGTTAAGGAACACTAATGGATCAGTGCTGGTATTATGTTACCCAAGGCAACAGCTACTCATGGTATATGAAATTAGTGGGCCTAACTCCTGGGATGCTTGTTAATTGTATGAGTATAGTAATATAGAGTCATAAGGAAAAAGGAAAACTTAGAAATTCCTTGGTTTCTATCATCAGCAGTGGTAGCAAAAGCAAGGGCAAAAAAATATAGGAAATAAGGTGGCCGATATCAGCACTGAACCAAGTACTACCAGGAAAGAGCTACACTCCTCTACCTCAGGGTCTACCTAGAACATCAACCACTGGGAGCAAGTGAAAACGCCCCTCCAGACTGTGGTCACCAAAAAGGTAGTCTGGAAAGCAGATGGGTAAGGTCAAGAAACTACTGTGACCAGAGGTTATGGTGTAGAGAAAATATCTAAGTTCGTAGGCGATTTCAGCAGACACTATTTCCCACTCGCTGCATACTCTAGTCTTTTCAGGAAGCATGAATAATTAAGATGTCTTTTACCTGTTGAAGTGTCTTCCTTCCCCACTCATGATTGGGTGGTCTGGCTTACAAAGTTAGGTGAAAAAGGTTTATTTGACCCCCTGAGCAATTCTTTATTGCATCTCACCTGTTTCAATTAAGGATCACTTTCGTGCTCATTTGTGGGTAGTTAAAGAGAAAACACCTTACAAGATATTCTGGTGTTTTCTAGTAAGATCCTCCCCAGCCCCACAGACACTCCTTGTGGGGGTGGAGCTTTGCCCCATCAATCCATGGTGCTTATTAGAAGTGTTTTCCATTTGTTTGGGGTTTTTTTGTTTACACTTTTTGTAGAGGGACGTTATGATTGGGAGGGTGGAGGGACAGCGCAGGAGAGAAAGAGCCTGGCTGAGATGGGTTGATTCAGTGACTGGGATAATGGGGATTGGTATGTCAAAGACAAGATTGTCAGAGGACAGAGCGGGGTTTAGGGCTGTTGTACATAGGGTCTCTATGAATTGTAGCCAACTCAATGGCACATAACAACAACCTTTGAGTCCCCAAGACCTCTGGGTGTTCAGATTTTCCATGTCTGGAATTTTGTTAGAATACCTCTGTGTCCATGATGGGAATAAGCAAGTTCCTCACCTACTTATACTGTTATTCCACTAGAAATCTCTATTTGTGTAATATTAAAATTAAAATATTTTACTTCATTATTGTTATAAAGAAGTTCTGATGGCCTAGTGTGAACAGAATCACAATGATAACTCAGGCAATTTGAAGCCAGCAGCTGTGAGAAAAGCAATCTTCCCCCATGTGACTTATGATCTCTGAAAAAAAACACTGGAAGTTTGGTTATGACTGATTTCCACTCAACACCAGTGAATTAAGTTCTTACTGTAATTGTTTTTGTTGTTGTTGTTAGGTGTCATCAATTCACTTGCGACTCATAGTGACCACAACAGCTCTGGACCCTGCTCTATCCTGTGCCAAACTTATTGTCACTGACACACCTACCCCCATTAACCCAGTCACTAAATCATCCATCTCATTGAGGGTATTCTTCCACTCCTGCGCTATCCCTCCACCCTCCCAAGCACGATGTTTCTTTTCAAGGACTGGTCCCTCCTTCCAACGTGTCCAAAGTCTGTCAGGTGAAGCCTCCAGAATCCTTACCTCCAAGAAACAGTGTGGTTTCACCCTGTCTAGGACAAACCTGTTTGTTCTCTTAGCAGTCCATGGTATATTCAATACTCCAGCATCACAGCTCAAAGGCATCAAATCTCTTTCTATCATAATACAAGACAAAATAATTGGTCAAAATTTGCACCAATGTCAAGTTTAGGAGTCCACCAGCCTAAACATCGGCAGAAAAACCTGAAAAGAACAAAGCAGATACTATTTCAATAAAAATGACATAAAAACAAGCATCCGTTAATTACATGATATGAACTCAGTATTTCTATTTTCACATGAAAATTATTTTATCTGTTTATTAATAATCCATCCAAGGACAACTGAGTAAAAAAAAGATCTTCAAAATCTAAAATAATAGGATCTGGAGAGATTATTCCCTTAGTTACAATAACTATTAGGGAAAAAAGAGTTATTGCCAATCTCTTGATGGCAATCAACTGCAAATTATTAACAAGACTTACTGGAACACTTATAAATTATTAAGGAGGCCTGGTGGCCTAATAATTAAGTAGTTGGTGCTGATCAAAAGATTAGGAGTATAAATCTATCCAGCATCTCTGAGAAGAACGATCCGGCTGAGTGCTTAGGAAGAAATCCTTATGAGACCATTTACTCTGTGACATGGTGTCATTATGTATTAGGACAGATTAAAGGGCTTTTAATACAATGACAAATAGAAATGTACTAAATAATAAATGTATACTAGGTATTTGTGTGTGTGCAAATGCAAGCTAATGAGTTAAGTAGGTAATTCTTATCTCATTTAGTCACCTTATCAGTAAATGATAGAGTAGGTAAGGTTTGGACAAATGTTATTGTTGTTTTTGGCCAGAGTCACCTACAACTCATAATGTTCCTATGTACAGTAGCTCTGCAGACTTGTCCTGACATGAGCCAGTTCTCACTGACTCTGACAGCACATTGCCCCAATTACTGTAACAATCCATCTCATCTGGGCTCTCCCTCTCCTGCACCAGCTCTCCGTCCTTCCAAACATGATGTCCTTCTCCAAGGACAGGTCCCTACTAGCCATGTGCCCAAAATAATGTGAGATGGAACTTTAAAATCTTATCCTACAAGAAGAAACTTGGTTTTACCTTCTCCAAGACCTATTTGTTTTCTTGGCCATCCATAGTATGTACAAGACTCTTATGTAGCACCATAACTCAAATTCTTCATCAATGCAAATACCAACTCTTTTTACAGTTATCTATGCTTTGTACTTAATTGTGCTCATGTGAAACCTGCACATAGACAAAAAAAGTAGTTCCCTGACTGAACAAAAACCAAGGGAACACAATATGGTTTAAAATTAGGGAAACTGCATATCCTCATTGAACTCTGTCTCCATTACACTCCAATACAAATGCCTAACAACCCATTCAAGCATCTAAACTATAAAAAAGAATGTGGCATCTGGATTGAGGGAAGACTCATTAAAAACTCACAATTTGCATACAAAATATCCTTTCTTGAAGAAAATGAAAGCATGGAGTACTTGATGCAGCAGATCAAAGACTACAGCTTTCAATAGAGACTACATCATACAATCAACAGATTGTGTGGATTACATAAAAACAACAGTCTTTAGTACTGAACCAATAAGCAACATGATAAAAAATGAAGAGTGAGGTTATGAGTAGTTTCACTTTATTTAGATCCACAGTCAACAGCTTTGGTAACAACAGTTTAGAAGTCAAAAGACCTGTTGCACTGGAGAAATCTGCTGTCAAGAACTGCTCTCTCTAAACTGTTAAAGAGCAAGAATATTAATTTAACAATTAATGTGTACCTGATGTAACCATTACTATATTAAATGGCTGCATATGTACCTAAAAGTTGGACAACGAGTAAGAAACATTGAAAAAGAATTAATGTCTCTCAAGTGCAGTGTTGGAAAAGAGTATTAAAAATGCCATGGATTGCCAACAAACAAACAAATCTGTTGGGAAGAAAGTGCAACCAGAACGTTTGTTAGAGACAAGGATGATAAAAATTTGTCTCACATACTTTGGGCACATGAAAGAAGAAATCAGTTCTTAGAGAGATGTAAAGGTGGGAAAGACAGAGGGTGAGCAAAAGAGAGAAAAAAATTATATATCCTCTACAACATGGACTGACACAGTAGCTAACAGCATGGGATTGAGCGTATTTGAGGATGGCATAGGATTGGGCCAAGTTCAGATCTGTTGCTCATAGTGTTGCTCTCAGTTGTAGTTGACTTGAGAGAACCTAATAACAACATTTATCACTAAAGTATCTCAGTTTGTGACTGAAATGTTTTAAAGCTTAAAGATTACTTAACTTATATAATATCTTTATTAACAATTGTTGTTGTTACCATTGAGTCACCTACGACTCATAGCAACCCTATGTACAACAGCCCTAAACCCTGCTCTACCCCTTGCCAAACTTATTGTCTCACACATGCCCATCCCTATTACCTTAGTGACTGAATCAATCCATCTCATCGAGGGTCTTCCTCTCCTGCGCGTTCCCTCCACCCTCTCAAGCATGACGTCCCTCTTCAAGGACTGATCCCACCTTGCAAAAGGTCCAGAGTATTGCAGACAGAGCTTCATAATCCTTGCCTCCAAGGAACAGCCTGTCTTAACCCTCCCAAGGACTAACTTGTTTGTTCTCCTAGTAGTCCATGGTATATTTTTTACTCTTCTCCAGCACCAAAGCTCAAAGGCATCAACTCTCCTTATATCCTCCCTAGTGTGTCCAGCTCTCTGGTTCATAGCAAGTAATTGCAAAGACCATGGCCTGAATCAGGCACACCTTAGTCTCCAGATTGACATAATTTCTCTTCAGTACCTTAGAAAGGTCTTTACCAATGCAATCCGTCTTTTAAT
>NW_006399908.1:5454101-5471694 GCF_000299155.1 Elephantulus edwardii | reverse complement strand
CACACAATGGAATACTATGCAGCATTTACAAACAAGGAGCTCATGAAATATTATGCAAAATGAATGACCCTGGAGGACATTATGCTGATTAAAATACCTCAGTCACAAAAGGACAAAAATTGCATAGGACCACTGTTGAAAAACGGGACTAACATCGGGGTTGAGGGAAGGCAGAGCAAGATGGGAGCAGTGATGTATATTGCACTGAAACATATGTGGGAGAGAACTGTTTAAAAGTGATATATGGTAGCTATTATTGTCATGACAGGAGTTCAGAACGAAGGTTGCACGGTACAGTGGAAGGAAGGATTGCATAACAATGAAAGAGTTTTGCTTTTGCTTTTCAAGAAGACTGAGTTGAGGGGGAAGGGGTGGGCAGGGAGAAAAGTGCTGCAATGAATGACTGGAAACCCTAAGTCTCAGTAACGTTTCACTAAAAGTAATAAAAAAGGGTCAGCCTAAAAGAAGTGTGTGTGTGTATGTGTGTGTGTGTAGTTTAATTTTGAAGACTTCAAACATTTGATAATTATTAATACTTATTTGATAATTGATTAACATTTACTTCAATTTTTTTATAATTTTATATATTAAATCATCAACACTTTATATTATCAAGACTACAGCCTCTGTAATTTGATTATTTTACATAGTGGCAAATATGATCAATAAAAACCTTAATATCTCAATACATAAACCTACATTATATGATACTCATATCTTAAGTGGAGAATTTGGAGGTGACAAACTGAAAAAGAGGAAGGAATTCAGTCTGAGAATCAGGAATCTGTATGCGAGCTCTGGAAAGAGTTTTATAGTTTTCATTCTTTCATGAGTGAGAACAAATTTAAAAAATTGGTAAATACTATTCCAAAAACTCTTCAAATGTATAATTTTATTATTTTAGTACCACTTCATGTTTACTAATTATGTAATTATTTGGGTCTTTCTCCTTTAATTAATTTTTTATCCCAAGAATAAAATTATTGATATTATATCCCATTCCAAAGAAGGTTGACCCAACAGAGTGTGGAAACTATAGAACAATCTCATTGATTTCACATGCAAGCAATATTCTACTGAAGATTATCCAAAAATGACTGGAACAGCACATCAGAAGAGAACTGCCAGAAGTCCAGGCTAAGTTTAGAAGGGGTCGTGATATGAGGGATATTATAGCTGATGTTAGATGGATCTTAGCTGAAAGCAGGGAATACCAGAGGAATGTATATCTGTGTTTCATTGATTATGCAAAGGCATTTGACTCTGTGGATCATAACAAACTGTGGCTGACTCTGAGAAGAATGGGAATACCAGAACATTTAATCATTCTAACGCGAAACCTATAGTTGGACCAGGAGGCAGTCGTCAGAACAGAGCAAGGGAATACCACATGGTTCAAAATTGGAAAGGGCGTACACCAGGGATGTGTCCTATCTCCACACCTTTTCAACCTGTATGCAGAACATGTTATCTAGGACACTGGGCTCTATGAGAAGAAATGTGGGGTAAAGACTGGTGGAAGATCTATCAACAATCTGCAATATGCAGATGACACAACCCTGCTTGCTGAAACTGAGGAGGACCTGAAGTGCTTGCTGCAGAGGGTCAAGGAATGTAGCCTCCAATGTGGATTGAGGCTCAATGTCAAGAAGACAAAGATTCTCACCACTGGACCAATTGGCAGCATCAGGATAGATGGTGAAGAGATTGAGATTGTTCACAGCTTTAGTTTGCTTGGCTCCACAGTCAACACTCTTGGCACCAGTAGCCAGGAAATTAAAAGACGTATTGCCTTGGGAAAGTCTGCTGTTAGGGACCTCTCCAAAGTACTGAAGAGCAATGGTGTCTCTCTGGAGACTAAGGTGCATCTGATACAGGCCATGGTCTTTGCAATCACTTGTTATGCATCAGAGAGTTGGACAATGACCAAGGAGGATAGAAGGAAAATTGATGCCTTTGAGCTGTGGTGCTGGAGAAGAGTATTGGGCGTACCATGGACTGCTAGGAAAACAAACAGATTCATCCTCGAAAGGGTTGAACTGGGTGGCTCCTTGGAGGCAAGGATTCTGAGGCTCCGTCTAACATACTTTGGACATGTTGTAAGGAGAGACCGGTCCTTGGAGAAGAACAACATGCTTGGGACGGTGCAGGGACAGCGCAGGAAGGGAAGACCCTGTATGAGGTGGATTGATTCAGTGACTGGGGTAATCGGGATGGGTGTGTCAGAGACAATGAATTGGCACAGGACAGAGCAGGATTTAGGGCTCTTGTACATATGGTTGCTATGGGTTACAAGCGACTTGACGGCACAAAACAACAGCAACAACGTGTATTCAAATAGTGAAGGATGCTGATTCATACACTCTCATACATGCGAAGTAAGTTTGTTTCTCCAAGAAAGTGTAGTTTCATCGTTTGAATACTAGTATAACAAGAAGTAAGAAAGGCTGAAAGCCCTCTCCCTTGGTGCTGTCTCTATCTTGACTGCAGTAATGGGCCCACATGTGTTCTCATGATAAGGATGGCACAGGATAGGGAAGGTTTCAGTTGTTCATGTGAGTCGTGTGTGACTCGATGGTACCTGGGACTTGGTGACAGAAATAAGGCTGAGATGTTGTTGTTGTTGTTAAGTGCCATCGAGTCGCAGGTGACTAATAGCAACCCTATGAAGGATAGTCCTCAATTCTTGGGTGTCTGTCATCCTCTCTCCAGAAGGTTGAGGTAGAATGCTTGAATTTGTACTCAATATGCTCGATATTTATTCATAGCAAATGCCTTAAAAAATCACAAAAGGCCAATTTACACATGAACTTCACCTGATGGACTGCATAGGAATCATATTGACTTTGTCTGCTGAAAGAATTATTAGAGAAATGCAGTATCATCAGTCAAAACCAGACCAGGTGCCAACTATGGAACAGACTGTCAATTACTCATGTGCAAGTTCAAACTGAAGCTGAAGAAAATGAAAATTAGTCCACAGGAACCAAACTATGACCTTGACCCTGTCAAATTTGAATTTAAGAATCATCTCAAGAGCAAGTTTAAGTCATTGAACACCAATGATTGAAGACCAAAGGAACTGTGGGAGGATATCAAAGAATCATCCATGAAGATAGCTAAAGGTCATTGATGACAAAGACAGAGGTGAAAGGAAAAAAACAAAGTGGATGTCATAAGAAACTATGAAAATTATATTTGAGTGCCAGAAGCCAAAAAACACCAGGAAGAGATGCTGAAGTAAAGAGCTGAGTATTAAGTTGAAGAGCTTACTAAGCATGATGTCTGTGTCCAAGAAATAGCAAAAAATGTTGACAAATATATAAGCATATCTCTCCTTCTTAGGGAAGATTACTGAATTCTGATTAAACATAAGATCATTTAAGATATCTACACTAATGCTGAAGAGGTAGAAGATCTAAATGACCTTGTTAGGCTCTACTTCATAGTATCCCTATTAACAACTGAACAAAACATTGCCTGCTCCTCTACCACTGTTAAAATTGTAATACGTGGGCATGTTGTTGTAGGCATGATGGCAATTCATCTTGTTTGGAGTCTTTATCTTTTTCATAAACTTCAATATTCCCAAGTCTTATGTTCATTTGCAAGGACTGATTTCTTAAATATTTCCAATCTATGTTGTTGCTGCTGTTGTTTTATGCTGTCGAGTTGCCTGCGACTCATAGTGACCCTTTGTACAATAGTTCTGAAATCTGCCCTTTCATGAGCCAGTATTACGGACTCTGACACACCTAATCCCGTTGCCCCAGTTATTGTGTCAATCCATCTCATCTGGAATCTTCCTCTCCTGTGCTGTCCCTCCAACCCTTCCAAATAAGTCCTTCTACAAGAACCTGATCCTGTTAGCCATGTGTGTGAGATGGAGTTTCAAAATCCTTTCCTCCAAGAAGAAACTAGGTTAAACTTCCAAGGCAGACCTATTTTTTCTCCTAGCAGTCCATGGTGTGTTCAATACTCTTTTTCAGCATCATAACTCAAAGACCTCAATTATTCTTCTGTCATCCTTTGTCATTGTCCAGCTGTCTGATGCATAGCAAGTGATTAATTTCTAAGACCATAGCCTGGATCAGGCACACTGTAGTCTCTAGACTAATATCATTACTTCTCAGTATTTTGGATAGGTCCTTGACAGCAGATTTTCTTCAATGCAATTCGTCTTTTGATTTCTGAACAGCTGGTGCCAAGACTGTTGAGCATGGAGTTGAGCAAGCTGAAATTGTTAACAACCTCCATGTCTTCTCTGTCTATCATAGTGCTGGCAATTGGCTCAGTGGTGAGAAACTTTGTCTTCTTGATGTTAAGTTTCAACCATATTAAAGACTACATATCTTGACCTAGGGAAAATGCTTCAGATCCTCCTCAGTTTCAGTAAGTAAGGTTATATCATCTGCATAATGCAAGTTGTTGATAAGTTTCCAATCTATGTGAGGCAAAATTCTGTTATCTTTCTCTCTAAGAAGCAATCCAGATATATTTATTCCAAGACAGATTTGTTTGTCTTTCTCACAGTCCATGATATAAGTTGGCAGACAACCTACAGTGTAAATCAATTTAAAATAGAAATTAATCTTAAGCAAACTTCTTTTTCTTGGTAAAATAAGTAATGCAAGTATGAGCACTGAATTGGAAAACCCTTTGACTTTTTAAAATTGCAATTTAAAAAAGTAAACTATTTTTCTCCTGATGCCTTGAGAACTTTGTTGATTTTTCTGTCAAAGTACTCACTATGTTTCTAAGAGATAAAGCTTCTCTGATTATTTTATACATAATCTGGTTAGGTTTATAGCACGTATTTTTTAAAGTGAGAGTATGTCTGTGAAGAGTATAAATACTTGTCTTTTCAAAGTCACAGAATTTATATGCTACAGTAAACTGAACACTATCAAATTTAACTTAGATCTTGATAAAGCAAAAACTTCAGTAGGAAATACTTAGAGCATCTTTTCAGATTGAAAGGCTTTGTTCTACATTTATAGATACAGTGACTTTTATGAGGAAATAATATTAATTGATTTGGCTAGGAAGATTTCCTTTTAGTGGAAGAGTTGTAGATACTTGATTTTTATTGTCCTTCTTATGATTTCTTTAAAATAAGTACATTTTCACTAGGTCAAGACATAATTTTAGTCAAGCTATAACATTATGACCGAGAGTATGGCAGTATTTTGTGAAGGACCCGTATATTTGTGTTTTGTTTTGTTTCATTTTCTTGACCCTAGGCCCGCAGGACCAAAGGTCAAACAGCAGTGAGTGAGTGATCCCCACAAAGTACCTGAATGGAAAACAAGGAAGCTTTGGTTTTCCCTTTGAGAACTGGCTCTGCTGCCCCACTTGAGCTCTGCTTCCTGCTCCCTTCTGCTTGAGCTCAAGGAGTCCCGCGTGGTCCACCAAACCAGCAGTGGTCCCCACAAAGTACCTGAATGGACAATCAGGAAGCCTTGGTTTTTCCCTCCCAGAAGTGGCTCCGCAGCCTCGCTCAGATTCCAGCTCTCCCTTTGTTGCTCTCAGGCACTTTGCTCTCCAGCTCTTAATTCCAGCTGTACCAAAGCAAAGATCCATCCCAGAAAGGTGGAGCTCTCAAAAAGCCGAAAGCCACGTGATGCTGTGCTCCATCAGGGCCTGAATGTTTGCAAGTCTGTCACCAAGACTCTCTTTCAAAGCAACTACCTGAACTGCCAGTCTTTCAGCTAATAGCTGAACGAACACATTAGCCATTTGCAGCATGCAAGGTTCACTCTCAGAAGCCCCTAAATTTCCTGGAGGATGTGATGGTTTGAAAAGCACTCTGGGAATGTACGATGAAACCTTTATGTTATATGGGTGAGTATCTCATTTATTAGCCAAATAGCTTTACCATCTCAACTAGCACTAAGGGTTGTCAAGGTAATATTATTTTTTTTTCATTTATTCTTTTTGCATGTGTGTGTATCGTCAAATCAGATCTGACTGGTACAGGAGGAGAATGTCCTTCCTTCTCCAGCAGAGGATCTGGCGGATTTGAAGCGCATACCTCTGGGATTGCAGTGCAACTTCTTGCTACTAGGCCACCAGAGCTCATCAACGGTGATTTTTTTTGTGGTAATCATATTTTATTGATTTTAATAAAAATTTACAGAGACTTTGGTTTTCCATCCATTCACTTTTGCACTTTTCTCCCTGCCCATCCCTCCCCCTCAGTACACTCTTCTCTTTGAAAGGTAAAAGAAAAATTCTTTCATTATTTTATAATCCCTCCCCTTAGGGCCACTCCACTATGCAGCCTTTGTTCTGGACTCCTGCCATGACAATAATATCTAATTACATATCCATTTTAAACAGTTCTCTCCCTCATCTGTTTCAATGCAGTATACATAATTTATCCCATCTTTCTCAATCTCCCCTGAACTCCGATGTCAGTCCTGTTTTACAACAATGACCCAATGCAGTATTTGTCCCTTTGTGACTGAGATATTTCACTCAGCATAATGTCCTCCATGGTCACCCAGTTTGAATAATATTTCATGAGTGTCTTGTTTTTCAATGCAGCGTATTAATGGGCACTTAGGTTGTTTCCCACTCCTTGCTATCGTGAACAAAGCCGCTATAAACACAGGTGTGCATATATCTGCTTGGGTGGCAGTCATGGTCTCTTTGGGGGATATTCCCAGTAGTTGAATTGCTGAGCCAAATGGTATTTCTATTTGCAACTTTTTGAGAAAGATCCACACCACCTTCCACAGTGGTTGCACCATTTTACACTCCCACCAACAGGGAATAAGAGTTCCAATTTCATACATGTCAAAAGGAGCATGGTGTGTTAAGGACCTTGAGATGAGGAAAGCAATTTTCTTCATCCCTTGTGTCTACCTCTGTGTGTACCCTTGTGTCTACGCTGTGCCGTTCTGAAATAAATCTCAGAAAGGGTCTTCCATATTTGTAATAAAGAACAGCTGTCTTTATCCACACAGTCTTCTGCCTGAAGTGTGCTGCTGGCAGGACTGAGTTGTTAAAAGGCAGAGATCCAGCTGCTATTTCTCCTTTCCTATTGGAAGGACTTCCAGCTGGGAATCTTAGGGTTCCTGCCTTGGAATCCACCTTAGTGAAATCCAAGTGTTGTATGCTCTCAAGTCATAAGTGACCCTCCAGCAAGTTTTCAGAGGCAGTAAATCACATGAAAGATTTCCCATCCTCCTGCAGAGCTGCTGGTGGATTTGTACGTGTCTTTGGGTGGGCAGTGCAGGTTCTTAGCACAAGGTCACCAGCTGGGGAATACAGTTTCAACTTTACATACCTTTCTGTGACCTTTCAGGGTCTCTGGAGATTTAGAAAAGGCCTTGAGCATCCCTAAAGGATCCAGCTTTGTGCAGGGCAGCTTAGATCTACCTTAAGGGCTGGTCTCCATTACACCCAACCACCTACCCCACAATGGATGAGTTATAACTGCCTCTTCCAGGAAGCCTCCCTTCCCCCACTTGACCTCCCTAGGGCTCACTGGAGCTCTCTTCTCATCGTTGAAAGGTCCAAAATACGAGAGAAGTGGTAATTGGCATTTAAATGCCAGTTGTCTTATGGACACTGTAGCTTAAGCAAAATAGTTAATCCTAGAAATTTTAGTTTGTCCTAAACTGCCAGTATTGCTGAGCTATGTGTTCAGAGATGTCTTAAGGGGCAGGAGAAAGCAGGCTGGTCATGTTTGAGTCAAAGCCTGTTGGAAGAAGCCTTATGACAGGGAAGCTGACCACAGAAGACATAATGTACAGCCACAGTGGTTCCTGAACAAATGATGTAGAGCCTGAGGACACATGTCTGCAGTCTGTCCCCTGCCCACACTATAAATGCTGCTTTATAAAACAATATGATGGTTTGGAGCCTCGAACAGCAGGCTGCCACTGGCTGGTTCAGTTCAAGAAGCCCACTGGCTCTAGTACAGTGGTTTCTGCACCATTCTTTTATTTTTTGTTTTTCAGTTATTTCTTCAACCTTCTCTCTCATAATTATTTTTCTTAACATTGCTTTTTTTGTTGTAAAGTGGGGTTGTGTTTGATGTGTTACTGTTTTTCCACCCAAAAGAGGATGTCAGTAGAACTTTTGACCAAGGATGGAGGCCTCCTAAAGGGTGTCTTTAAAATGTATTCATTTTAGAATGAAAATTCTTTAAATGATACAGCAATCCTTTGTCTATTTGCTGTATTGAATAACTTGGCATTGCTGTGATTCTAAACATTGTGCCATGTTGTTATTGTTAAGTGTTGTCGAGTCGTAGACTCATAGCAACCCTGTGAATGAAATACCTGAACAATTGTATAACTTTCATAGTTTTCCAAGTTCATAGAGTTTGCAAAGGCAGGCTGTTTCAGAAGTTGACGCCACTCCTGCTTCCAAGCTTGTTTTAATAGGGAGCTCCATCGAACACTGTCCACCATGGGTAACCATTATCACATTTGCTGCATCATTGTCACAGTGTGTAACAACACAGCAACCATGAGTTACCTCTGTACAGCAAATGGACAGACCACTGTTAGACCACTTAGAAGAATGTTTGACCAAAAACTATTAAAACCAGGCCTGAGGACCGCAGATTAAAATCACCTACCTTTGACTTGGTAGCGTAACTTTCTATCCACCAGGCCCACAGAGCCCTTTCTGCTGTTGTTATTGTTGTAGTTAAGTGCTGTAGAGTTTTAGACAACTAATAGAGATCCTATAAACAAAAGACCTGAACAATTTTATAACTTTCATCATTTCTTCAGGTTCATAGAATTTCTGGAGGTAAGCCATTTCAGAAGTGGATGCCACTCCTGCTTCCAAGCTTGTTTAACCAAACACTGTCCACCATGGGTGACCATTATCACATTTGATGCCTCAGTGTCACAGTGGTTAGCATTTTAAAATAAGGGGCTGAATAAACTCAGTTTGCTCCCAATGGCTGATAAACTTTGCACCATATCTCACCTGAAAATAAGATCAAACCTCCATTGAATCAGGCTGCTCCAGATCACTGCCCCACCTGGAAGCCAGCACATACTGTCAAATACCATAACGGTTACACTGTAGTACAATGTTTGGAAGAGCTTCCAGATTGATTCAGGTTGGGAAACAGGAGTGGCATCCACTTTCTAAATTAGATGCCTCTGGAAACTCTGTAAATGTAAAAGAATGATGTTAATTATAGAACGGAGTTCAGGTCTTTTTTGCAAGGGTCGTTATGAGTTGTATTTAATATGACGACACCTAACATCTACTAAGTGGGACTACTGTTATATCTGAAGGAACATTCTTCCACTTTGTACATTTCTCTTTGTCTATGTGCTGTATGAAGTAATATGGGTTTGCTTAAACCACATGCCTCTGGAAACTCTATGAACTTGGAGAAACGACGATAGTTATGGAAAGGCATTAGGTCTTTTGTTCAGAGTCGCTGCTATGAGTTGTGCTCGTCTGGACAGCAATCAACAACAAAAACAATAATGTAATATGATAGATGGTGAAGAGATTGAGCTTGTTAACAGCTTTAGTTTGCTTGACTCCACAATTGACACTCTTGGTACCAGTAGCCAGGAAATTAAGAGGCAAACTGCACTGGGAAAGTCAGCTAGAAGGGACCTCTCCAGAGTGCTGAAGAGCAATGACGTCATTCTGGTTAGTAAGGTGTGCCTGATCCAGGCTATAGTCTTCAAAATTACTTGCTATGCATCAGATAGCTTAACAATGACTAGGGATGATAGAGATGCTGGAGAAGAGTGTTGGATATACCATGGACTGCTAGGAGAACAAACAGTTCATTGGAGAGAGGGTGAAGCCAGGCTGCTCCTTGGAGGCAATGATTCTGAGGTTTAGTGTGACGTACTTTGGACATGTTGCAAGAAGAGATCAGTCCATGGAGAGGAAATCATGCTTGGAATGCTGGAGGGCTGGAGAAAGAGAAGGAAATCATTGATGCGATGGATTGATTCAGTTATTGGAGTAATGGGAATAGGTGTGTCAGAGACAGTAAAGTTGGCAAAGGATAGAACAGGTTTCAGGGCTGTTGTCCATAGGGTTGCTGTGAGTAGCAAGTGACTCAACATCATTTAACAACAACAATAATATGCTATTTATTTATAGTATTATTTATTTCCAAACATACATTATTACTATATCTGTTATTAAATATATATTGTATTATTAACATTACTAATTCCCTTTATTATGCCTTTTAAAAGCATTGGAAAACTCATGGTTTTAAAGAAAATTTCCAGTTTTAAAAAAAAGTTTGTATTATCAGTCGTTCCTCTAGAAAGAATTAAAATAAAAACTTCAGTAAACCTGCACCTAGTAGAATTGGTCCTGGACCATGTTTTTAGCCAAATTCCTTTTTCTTAAATATCTCACAAAAGTTTGACAATAACTGCTTTACTTTCCTCAGCTTTACAACACCCTATAAACCTGCCACACCACTGCATGGAACTGAATAAACCCATATTAAATACAATGTGTAAACCATGGAAAGAACAGAAAAAAAATTACACACACACACACACACACACACACACACATTTACTGAGAGATTTATGGGCATGTTTAATGTAAGACGGTGAATCTTTGTAGAAAGAACAAAGCACCATTATAAAGCAGGTATTATCATTTCAACTCCATCGACTTTTTCCGTAGCAGTTAAGGCAGTATGAATAAAAGCAGCAGTATGGTCCAGCATGGGTAATGCAGCTGCAAATGTCATCCAGAACTTCTCTTCTTTATGAGAAAATAATACATTTGTCACCCAGTTTGCCTTAAGATATTAGAAGACATAAAAGCAAAGCACAGTGGTTTAGTTTGTTTTATGATGAATAAAACCCCTGAGGAACACTTGAAATATAAAGGTCTTTGGAGGAAGCCCTATTTTGCTAAAAGCTGTTATTATTTTCGCCTTAAATGGTATGAGTTTAAAGCTGCGATGTGTGTTTATCGATATTTTTCTTGGCAATGGTTCATGAGATAGATTCCTTCTCACCAAGAAAACTGCCAGTTATCACTTATATAAGACTGAAATTGTCTATTTGTATGTAGGAAAAACTTGTTATGTATTTTCTCAAAAGTATTTTCAGTGCGGTACTATTAATGATTCACATCAGAAGAAAGACCCCTGTGAGACAAATTACTTATAGCTATGGAAACTTTAGGGAACTCTAGTGGTAGAAAGCTGTTCTGCAATCCTGAAGGCAGGCAGTTCAAATCCATCAGCTGCTCTGCAGAGGAAAATGGTAGGCAGTCTCCTTCCAGGGACTAACTGTCTCTCAAAACCCACCAGGGGTTATGGATCACTTCTGACTCAATGGTAAACACTAACAGCAACAAAATGGATACTTTAAATTAAGAAGGAAAAGTTTTGTAAGTGAACAGTAAGCGCATCTATGTCTTAAAAATACTGAAACAAAAGAACAGACAGAAGTGGAATACAGCATTAAAGTTTCTCTAAGAAAAATGATGGAAAAATTTCAATGTAATAATTTATTTTACCATTACGTAGTTTGATGGCTAATTGTTTATTAAATATAGAATTGTAGGATTCATTTACTTTTACATTTTTTAAATCTTTTTCTTTAACAATAAAAATCTTGTCTCCCATTTGTATTTCGTATCAGCTTACCCAAGAGACTCTATTCTGTGTATCTCTTCTTATGTTATCCATTGTTCAGGTTTGGCCCCACTTCATTTTTTTTTTTAGTCAACTCCAACTCACAGTGCACTTTCATCAGTTTTTCCAAGGCCATTAAACTTAACAGGAAGAGACTGCCTATCCTGGTCACACATAGCAGCTGATAGAATTGAACTAAAAGACAAAGTCAACTGGACAATACGACATTTTACAGATTAGACTGTAATTCACTGTTGTTGCTTTTATTATGTACCATCGTATGAAATCTAAGTCATAGCTGACCCCCCAGCAGATTTTCAGAGACACAGGGGTGTAGATTGCCCATATTTCATCCATGAAGCTGGTGTTGAGTTTGAACCAATTGCTATTGGGTTGAAAGGGCAACTCTTTATCACTAGGCCATCATAAATCCCTCTTATTAACTATTGCTATGAAATGGCATAAACTTCCTAAACAACATGCCTCTGGAAACTCTATGAACTTTGATAAATGTCGATAGTAATAGGAAGGCCTTTGGTTCATAGGGTTTCTATGAGTCATGCCTGACTCAAAGACAATCAACAAGTGTCTTTGAGTTGGGTATGGCTTATACCTATGAACGATAGATCTGAACCTTGTCCCATCCTATGCTGCTTATTAAACATAATTACATCTTTTCTGTAAGAAAACACAATCTTTTAAAAATATTTGGTTTCCTAGTTTTAAAAAAATATCAAAGCGTTTAAGCATATCTACGGATAACACTTTGAATATCACCACACTATTATACCTCAAAGAAATGAATAACAAAATGAATAGAAATCTACTATGTCCACTTTTCAAAGTGGTTTCTAACTTATTGTATTCCCACTTTAATTTAAGTTTTTTCTGATCATAAACATTTACATTTTTTAATTAGAATGTAATCAGCTTTCCCTCTGATAAATATAATTGTGATTATTTCATTATTGGATACTATGTGAAACAGTTTTGCAATTTTTAAAAAGAAACCATTTTGCAATCTCTGCAAGGAGGCATTGAGAAAAAAATTAACTTTAATGTAGATTAAATTTTTGTCTCTAGGCTGTAAATACAAGATTCAGTATTCCTTTCTAGCTACCAGCTGTTTTCTTCATGGATTTAAAATCCCTTCACCAATTACAGAGTATAACAGTCACAATGAAGACAACCGCCTTCCATTTCTCAGCTAACTGCTATGATTGTTTTCCATCAGTAATTGCAAAACTAACTTTATTAACAGAAGAGGTTTCAAAATATCAATGATTACTATCCAGAAGGGTATTTATGCGAATAGTGATTTGATGCTAAAGAGAAAACGTTCTATGTGGGTGACTGCTTCAAACATACTGAGGCAGCAAACTTAGTAGCTATATAAGAACCTAGTTGTATTGTTTTAGAATACTACTTTAAATTAGTGAGGAGTAATGATGTCAGTTTGAGGACTAAGGTGCATTTGATTCAGGCCATCATATTTCCATCATCTTTTTATGCATCTAAGAACTGGACAGTGAACAAGGATGAGAGAAGAAGAATGGACACATTTGATCTGTGGTGATGGATGAGGGAACTGAACATCCCATAGATGGCTAGGAGAACAAAGAGGTATGTCTTGTAGAGGGTGCAGCCAGAGTGCTCTTTGGAGGCAAAAATGATAAGACATCATCTCACATACTTTGGACATGCTGCTCGGAAGGTATTCCTTGGAGAGGATCATTTTGGGAAGGGTGGAGGGTCGGCGAGGGAGAAAAAAATCCTTGACCAGGAGGGTTGACAATGGTGATTGCTGCAATGGGCAGCATAGAATGGGGTTCAGATGTTTTGTTCATAGGGCCACTATGAGTCATACTAGACTCAACGGCACCTACCAACAATAACAACTCAAAAAGTGGGCCTCTTAAACCTAATGGAGGGCCCTGTAAGTCTGTATCCTTTCCACAAAAATCAGTTTAGTTGATATCAGAGCCTGAAGAGGAAAGCAATAACCTGTAAATATCAGGAGAGAGAAAGCAACTTGTGAATTAGGTGAGGTGCTTGATGAAGGAATCAGTTAAGGAAATTAGCATCAACAGGAGCAGAACATAGGTGACATGTTCCCACTGAACTTCTAGAAATACTAGATCAATTTAAAAAGCAGTGATATTGTGATTTAGTGAGTTAATGTTACAGTTCAATTCCTGACATTTCTGTGAATATGTATTATTTTTTTATGTAGGTGCCATCTATTCACATACATGTGGGATGTGCACCCTGGTACCACTTCCTCCAAAACAGATACATTTGTTCTTTTCATGGTTCATATTCAATACTCTTTTTCAATACCACAATTCAAAGGTATCAATTCTCCTTCTGTCTTCTGTATTCACTGTACAGTTTTCAGATGTTTATGAAACAACTGAAAATATTGTAACTTGATTCAGGCACACTTTAGTCTTTAAATTGACATCACTACTCTTCAGAACTTTTTTGCAGCAGATTTTTCCAATCTATCTCTTGATTTCATGACTGATCCTCTTATGTGTGTTGACTGTGGATCCAAGTAGAATGAAATTGTTGACAACTTCTATCTTGAGGCCACATTCTTCTTCATTAAGGTATGGCCTCCTGAATGATCTGTTCAGCATACAGATTTGAAAATGTAATGACAAAGTGTACATCCTTAATACCCTCATTTGTTGATTTTGAACCATAGAGTCAGTATTCCCTGATGTTTTTAGTGAGAACAATCAAGTATTCTGAGATTCTCATTCTTTTCAATATTAACCACAATTCATTGTGAAACACAGTCAAATATATTTTTTTACTGTCCAATATCTTCACATAGTCAATAAAACACAAGTGGACATCCTTCTGGTATTCTCTGCTTCTATCCAAGATCAATCTGATGTGAGGTTGTTAAAAATTCTATGTTGCTTAGAACTACAATCAACACCCTTGGAATTAGTGAGAAAGATGAGTCGCCAAAGGATGGGTTGTTTAGGGAAAATCTGCTGTCAAGGAACTTTCCAAAATTCTAAAGAGTATTGATGTCAATTTCTATACTAAGGCTCACTTTATCCAGACCATGGTCTTCTCAATTGCTGGTTACGGGTCTGAGAGCTAGAAAATGGATAAGGATGACAGAAGAATTGATGCTTTTGAGTTGAGGTGCTGGGGAAGAGTATTGACTATGCATTAAACTCCCAACAGAACAAACAAGTCCATCCTGGAGAGCATGAAACCAGGATGTTCCTAGGAGGCAAGGATTTTGAAGCTCCGTCTCACATACTTTGAGCATGTTGTAAGCAAAACAGCATGCTTGGAAGGGTGGATGGTCAGTGCAGAAGAGAAAGATCCAGGATGGGATGAACTGACACAGAGATTATGAAATGGGGTCATTTGTATCAGAGGCAGTGAGGTTGGCTCACAATAGGGCAAAGTTCAGAGTTATTCATAGGGTGGCTGTGAGTTGTGGTCAAGTCAATGGTCCATAATAAAAACATTAGAAGGTCTTCTTTGTATGTGTGTGAATGGTTATCTATCCCTCACAACATTGTGCTTTAGGAAGGATTGTGATATGTTATTTTTAAGGATAAATGTAATACCACTCCTGATCAATTTGTCATTTTGTCAAATATGGCTCACACCATCACTATGAACTTTGCCTCATCCTGTGTCATACTCAACATTTCTGTTCTATTTGAGCCCATTGTTAGAATTATTGTGTCAATCACTTCCCTGATATTCTTTGTCTCTTTCTCTTACTCTCCACCTTTCCAAAGCATGATGTCCTTTTCCAAGGATGGCCCCTCCCAACAACATGTCCAAACTATGTGAGAGGAAGCTCTGTCATCATCACCTCCAAGAAACACCTGATTGTACCTTCTCCATGACATACTTACTCATTCTCTCATGAGACATTCCGCACTCTTCTCCAATGACACACTCATAGGCATTGATTCTCCTCGTTCCACCTTGTTCATTGTCCAACTTTCATATACATAGCAATAAACTGAAAAGTTCATGGCTTGTATCAGTTGCACCTTAGTCTTCAATATCATTGCTCATTACTATTTGGAGCACTCCTTGACAACTGAGTTTCACACTGTCATAATTTATTTGATTTCTTGACTACTGATACCAAGGGTATTGATTGTGGATCCAAGTAAAATGAAATTGTTACAACTTCAGTCTTTTCTTTATCTGTCGTGATGTTGCTTATCGGCCCAATGGTGAGTATTTTTATCTTCTGAACATTGAGATGTATGTAAGTTATTTTCTGCAGAAAGTATTTTATATGCTTTTTCCTTTCACCCAGCAAGGTTCTACCATATTCAAAACATAGGTTGTTAGTGAATCTTCTTCCAATCCTAGTATCACTTTCCTCTTCATAAAGTTTAGCTTCTTAAATGACTTGTTTAACTTATCTACTGAACAGGTATGAAGAAAGGACACAGCCCTGACACATACATTTCTTGATTTTAAATCATGCAATAGTCTTGTTCTGATTGTCTGATTTAGAATGATCAGTTCAAATCCATCAAACTCAGCTCACCAGTGCTTAGAATGTCCATCTTTATGTTTTCCATTTCTTCTTTGGCAATATGTAATTTTCCTAGATTCCTACTTCATATATTGCATTGCCCATTCATTAAAAATGGATGTTGGTGCCTACCCACACTCATTTTGAGTCTTATTACATCACCAAATGAAGGTCTTTCATTGTGTCACAATTTTACTGAAATTTAAGATAGACCACGTTGAAAACACAAAATTTCCCAAGCTATACTTAGAGTACCTTCCAACCCAAAGCATGTATTTCTTTGTGCTGTGTTGGGCAATGCTCTGCTGCTATTCATAGTGTTTCCCAGGGCCCATTATTCAGTTGTCCGTGGTCAGTCCTGTCTATCAGTCTTTCTTACTCTGGAAGCTCTAGTGAAACCTGCCTACCTTCAGCAACACTGCTGACATTTGAACTGATGGTCTATTTCTCAGCATCTCAAGAACATAAAAGGCACCGCACTATGGTAAATTGACCGATGACCAGTAACATAGCTTGCAGACACCAGTCAAAATATCAACTAGCACTAATCAGAAAAATGCTTGACTAGCTTCAATCATTTTCATAAAACTGATATCAGAATAAGAAAAATTTTCACAAATATCAACAACCTGAGAGAAAGCAATAATATGTATTTTATTCTACATAAGGCAAATTTTGATGTAATTAAAAAGAGAAAAACCTAAATGACCTTGAGATGTCAGAAAGCCCCTCTTGAAGCATCTATGCTGATGCTTTCCCTCAGATTGCCTGCATCTGAATGAAGTACATTTACAAGACTCAATCCTTATCTCTACTTATTTGGCTCATAGTGATGACGTTGTTATCGACTGTTTTCGAGTTGAACACAGCTCACAGCGATCCGATGAACAAAAGCCCTGAAGCCGCTCTACAACTATCAACATTTGCCAAATTTCATAGAGATTCCATAAACATGTTATTTAGGAAGTGGATGCCACTCCTGCTTCCAAAATTGTGTGTTATTGTTCATAGTGATAGGCAGTCTGATGTCATCTTTTTATAGTTACAGTGGCACACTTTATTGTAAGTGACACTACTAATCCAAAGGTGATGTCTGTCTGCCCATTTAAATCCATCAGCAATTGCACAGAAATAAGACTGTCAGTCACATGTGATTTACCTCCTCCAGAAACTCTGTTGCAGGGTCAGCTATGAGTTAATTCTGACTCACAGGCAATGAGTTTAAGTTTGGGGTTTTTTTTTCTAATAAAAACACAAACCTAAATATGAATACTAGGGAAATTGATCAACATGATTTAGGGCATAAACACAATACCTTTATGACCAACATTACTGTCAATGATGAGAGAGTAAAGGCATTCCCTTGTGAAACATAACCAGACAAGGTTGGTTTTTTATCATCATTCCAATTCAAAATTGTATTTGAAGTGTACTTT
>NW_006399908.1:5451055-5453340 GCF_000299155.1 Elephantulus edwardii | reverse complement strand
TGGGAGGGTGGAGGGACAGCGCAGGAGGGGAAGGCCCTCTATGAGGTGGATTGATTCAGTGACTGGGATAATTGGGATGGGAGTGTCAGAGACAGTCTGATTGGCACAGGACAGAGCGGAGTTTAGCGCTGTTGTACATAGGGTCGCTATGAGTCGCAAGCTACTCGATGGCACATAAGAACAACAACAAACAACACATATAATACAATATTCCTTTCAATAACATTTCAATAACAGGAAGATAATTTTTTTCAAGCTTACTTCAGACACAGTTACACAGTAATTTGTGTCATATAATAAACTTGAACAAATTGGAAAGACTAGAAATTCTACAAAGTACGTTCTCATACGTCATCAGTGAATTAAACCGTATATCCACAACAAAAAGCTCTTTATAATACCCTCAAATATTTGTAAATTAACAAGACATTTAAAAATAAACATATCAAATAGATCTCAAGAGAAATTAGAAATAGTTTGAACTAAATGAAAGTGTAAACACAGCTGATCAAATTTGGGGAGGGTGTAATGCTGAAAAGGATATGTATAGCAGTAAATTAGTGTTTCCAATGTTTATTGCAACATTATCACTTTGAAAGAAAAGAAATTTAAAATTAACCTTATGAACTTTAAATTTTTTCTCCTAAGGAAATGAAGAGCTGACTGAAGAAGTATTGTCATTAATGACTTAAATTTAAATAAATGGAAATCCAAACGTTTTTAGAGTGGTGTCTATATTACAAAAATTAACACACACTAGGTAAATAAAGAATTAGCAGTGAAACAAAGCACAACAAAACCCAACACTGTATATCTCAATAAGCATTTTAATATAAAATTTTATTTTCAATTTACATTGAATTGTTTTAAGGCTCACACTATACCAGAAACTGGGGGGAGGGGAAAAGAATGAACTCTATTACTTTTTTCAGCAGCTGTGACAAAAATATCATCGTGTCTGACTTTAAAGAACAGAAATTTATTTCTCATAGTTCTAAAAACTAAATGTGTAAAGTTAGATCTTCATGCTTGTTTGTTCCTTTTCAGTAGCCCATGACATTTTTTTCACATTGTTTCAGATACTTTTCTTTGGAAAGTTGTCTTCCAATGTGACTATGTTCTGGAGGTTTTTAGTAACTGAAAATTTACTAGGTTTAAAATCCATTGAATGTAACAGTGGCTTAGCATTATGACGATAACAAAGATAAGCTGTATTCTCAAACAACATTACATCCATTTTTTTGTTTTTTTTTTCTTCCCCCCCCTTTAATTTTATATTGGTTTTCTTACAAAGTTGCTAAACATTGTGTTTTACACTATTCTTCATTCACATTGTGTTTCATTCAATCATTCCCACGCATTATGTTTTATTTCTTTTTATAATTTTTTTCTTTTTTTTAAATTTTTTACAGAGGTTTTGGATTTCCATTCATCCATTGCCGCAATTTTCTCCCTTCCCACCCCTCCCCACCAGCTCGCTTCCCCCTCCGAAGAAAAATTCCTTCATTAGTATACAATTCCCACGTCCCTTCCCCCCACCCCCACCCCGAGTACACTTCTCTATGCAACCTTAATTCTGGATTCCTGTGCTAACCATAATACTCAATCATATATCACATCCATTGTTTTAAGTGCTGTTGAGCTGCCTGAGATCCATAGCAACCCTATATGTATTATGTATAGCAGCTCAGAAGCCTGCCCTGTCCTGAGCTAGTCTCAGTGACTCCAACACACCTACCCCAATTGCCCTCGCACTGAGTCAATCCATCTCACCAGAGGGTCTTCATCTCCTGCTCTGTTCCTCTACTCTTCCAAGCATGATGTCTTTCTCCAAGGACTGGTCTTTCCTGGCCACATGCCAAACCTATATGAGATGGAGCTTCAAAATCCTTGCCTCCAGGGAGAAACTTGGTTTCTCCCTCTCCAAGACAGACCTATGTATGAAATAGTAACTACGAAGTAAACCAGAACAGATTATTCTGGATGATAGATACCAATGACTAAAGGACAATTATGCTGTAAACACACTAATGTAAAAATATGACTACATATAGAATTAATCTTAGAAGTTTAACAGATATGAAAAGTAGTGGTGAGGAAGGCAAATATAAATTAATTAAATTGAAAAGGATTACATTTTTTTGAAGTATATTAAAAGACAAATGACAGTTACCATAGAAATATATTATTTATCAAAACAACTATGAGATATCATCTCACCCCAGTCAGAATAGCAAAATTTAACAGAACAGCAAGCAACAAATGCTGGCGAGGTTGTGGAGAAA
>NW_006399908.1:5445930-5450295 GCF_000299155.1 Elephantulus edwardii | reverse complement strand
ATTATTTATACAATTCCCTAGTAAATGATCCAGTAATTCTTTGGTATAAATTTAAAGGGGAAAATGAGCAAAGAATAAATCGATTAGATAATTATAATAAATACTAGATATTTACTAGAAGAACTAAAGAAATACTAGGAATATGCAATGAAAATAAATAATAAACTGTAAAACATTGCAAACAAATTCCTCAATAAGTTTGCTAAGCTAAAAAAGTCTTCATGGGAACACACCACCAGGTCTTTTCTTCAAAACAGCAACTGTCTGGGGTTCAAACTGCCAACCTTTAAGTTAGCTGCTGAGCATACCCAAAGCACTCCAAGGATTTCTTAACAAAATAAAAATAAACATTAAATCCTTCAAAATGTATTTAACGGTTTTCTTTTATCCAAGTATAAAAGAAATTCAATAAATTATTTCTGTTAACAAATGGTACTGAATTATTTGTTCATTGATATATTGATATACAAACACTGATATACCGTAATGGTCTCCCAATATGGACAGTCTTTGTTGGAGATCCCAGATATAAGACAGGTTTCGAAGGAGGCATGGCATCCAATTTCTAAACCAAATGCCTATGGAAACTCTATGAACTTGGAGAAACAACATTTATGGAAAGGTCTTTTGTTCATATAATCGCTATGAGTCGTACGTGACTCAATGGCAATCAAGAAAAACAATGCGCCAAAGATATGAAATCACTCATCTCACACTTTATACAAAAACAATCTCAAAAGACAGACATAAATACAAAAGGAATAGATATCTTTCAATTAAGACATAAGTTTAAAGTCCAGATTCAATGGTATTTATAACATAATCCTGGGTTGATAACTCAAATAATTTAAATAGACTTCCACTTCTCAAGGTGCAAGAACAGATTATAACTACCATCCTATATGAAACAACTGAACATTAATAAGTAACAATAATCAGTGGATTTAAGTATTTAAGAAACAACGGGTCTCAGACAAATCAGCATAATAATTCCTGAAATTCTGGTAATGATAAATACGAACCTTAAGGTTACCTAATGAGAACTCTGGGATCTAAGAAGTTGTACTTAAAACCAAAAGGCAGGCGATTGAAGTCCACCAAAATCTCCATGGGACAAGCATGAGAAATCTCCTGCCAAACAATTTATAGCCTCTGAAAACGTACTAAGGGAGCTATGAGTCTGTTCCAATTCAACAGCAATGAATAAGGGAGTGAGTATTTGCCTAAAGAAAGCTTCTAGTGTAAGAAGGAAAGAACTGCTTAAAAGGAATATATAATTAGGCATTATTTGTATTACAACACTCCAGAATAAGAAGTGTATAGCAAAGTGGAATGCAGGGGTTATGGGGATTAGGGAGGAAATTATGCAATAATGAATGATTTTTTTTTTTTTAAAGTGAACTGGGATGGGTAAGGAGGGAAATGTACAAAAGTGAGTGAATGAAAATCCTACTTTTGTGTAAACTTTCATTAAAATAATTTTTTTTAAGTGTAAGGAGCTATGTGGTTAGAAACAGTAGAAGGCAATAGAATCAAGAATCTGAGACTACCAATGGTTTGGGCATCCAGATGCAGAGTAGTGGGGAAAGCTGCACAGAGATAGACATCCCGGTGTAGGAAGTCTGCATCTAGAATGCAGATGTGTGTTGATTAGTAGATGCACGTGAAGAAATTATCTGAGAGTGGAGAACTAGCTTCTCAAAAGAATTAGAAGCTATTATCAGGTGAGCTCTGGTGCCTAGTTCATAGGGGGTTGAGCTGTTAAGCCAAAGTCTGTGTCTCTCCAGTGGTTCAAATGCAACAGTGATTTCAAAGAAGAAAGATGAAAAATCTCTTCTTGTGTGATTTAAAGCCTTGTCAATTTAAAGAAGGCTAGCTTTGAGTCGGCGCTGAGGCTACAGTAGATGAAATTTGAGTTTGGAAATTCAGTGTTGACAAACAACCAGAAAAAAAATCTCTTTAGGACAATTAGAAATTGTTGTTGTTGTTGTTATGGGCTGTTGAGTCACCTGCAACTCATAGCGATCCTATGTACAACAGCTCTAAACCCTGCTCTATCCTGAGCCTACCTTTCTGTCTCCATTACACCTATTTCCCTTACTCCAGTCAGATCGTCAATCCATTTCTTTGAGAGTATTCCCCTCCTGCACTGTCCCTCCACCCTCCCAAGCATAATGTCCCTCTTCAAGGACTAGTGCCACCCTGCAATATGCTCAAAGTATGTCAGATGGAGTCTCAGAAGTTTCATCTCCAAGGAGCAGTTTGGTTTCACCCTCTCTAGGACGAACCTGTTTGTTCTCCTGGCAGTCCATGATATATTTAATACTATTCTCCAGCACCTCAGCTTAAAGGTATCAACTAACCCGTTATCATCCCAAACCACTGTCCAGCTTTCTGTTGCATAGCATATGTAATTGCTAAGACATGGCCTGGCTCAAGGGAACCTCTGTCTCCAGACTGACTTTGTTGCTCCTCAGTACCAGAGATGTCCCTGACAGCAGGCTTTCCCAATGCAATTAGTCTTTTGATTTCCTGACTGCGGATACCAAAAGTGTTGATTTGTTGAGCAAAACAAACTGAAACTGTTAATGATCTCAATCTCTTCACCATCTGTCATAATGTTGCTAATAGGCCCAGTGGTGAGAATCTTTGTTTTCTTGATGTTGAGCTTCAATCCATATTGAAGGCTGCAGTCCTTGAAATTCTGTAGCAAAGATCAGTTTCAGCAAACAAAGTTGTGTCCTCTGTATGATGCAGGTTGTTAATGAGTCTTCCTCTTCCTTATGCCACATTCCTCCTCATAAAGCTCAGTATCCTGGATGATCTGTTCTGCATACAAGTTGAAAATGTATGGAGATATCACACATCCTTGATGTATACACGTCCAGACTTTAAACTATGCAGTGCTTCCTTGCTCTGTTCTGATGACTGCCTGTTGGTCTAAGTATAGATTTCACATAAGCACAATCATAAATTAGAAATCCCATATTTACAAATGCTTGACTCACTCAGTATAAAAATAAATATCCCCAGATTAATAATGACTTTGATAGTACTGAAAAGAGTATTAATATCAACAACAGAAAGAACTAATGGTTAGGGTCTGGCTTAAATGTATTCTAGAATAATACGCAATATTATTCATAGAAATACAGAAATAGCTGCATATTATAAAATAAAATTTAGAATGTCCATTATGCAATAAAAATTACTAAGGAAACATCAAAATATATTTTATAAAAATAATTTTTAAAAAATCACCAAAGAGCAGTTAGAAATAACACAGATTTATTGCAGAGGTAAATAAACTTAGAATATTGATATTATTATTCAAATCTATTTGTAAATGATAGAGTTTGGTCATGCAGTTTGTACAATGTTACTTTGCTTAGCAGGAGGCCACCTCTTTAGAGATTAGACTATACTACCTTCTCCATCAAAGCTTTATCCTTCCATTGTGATTTACAGCCTTGAAAACCCAAGGCAATATTATCATACAGTCACCAAAATGGTGAATAGCAATGATACTAATTTAAAGACTAAACGTGCCCTTATCCAGGCCATAGTCTTCTCAATCCTTTCTATGTACTAGAGAGCTGGGGGATAAGGCAAGGATAACAGAAGAATTGATGTCTTTGAGTTGTGGTGCTATAGAACAGTACTAAATATGTCATGGACAGCCAAAATATCAAACATATATGTCTTGAAAAAAGTGCATCCAGAGTGCTCCTTGGAGGCAAAGATAGTGAAGCTTTGTCTTTCATGCTTTGGGTATTTAACTAGGTGAGGTTATACTTTGGAAAGGAACATCATGCTTGGAAAGATGTAGAGTTAGCGAAGGAGAGGAGTATCCCTGATGAGATGGATTGACACAATGATTTCAGCAGTGGACTATAGTGTGTCAGAAAAGATGAGAATGGCATAGAACAGCACAAGTTTCATATCTACTGTTCATAGAGCCTCTATGAGTAGTATTCAACTTGCCAGTACCTGACAACAACGTCACACTTAAATTAGCAATGGATGTCTGCAGCTGTCCCCCCCCATCCCTTTGATCAATACGACCACAATAAATGAGAGTTTTAACTTTTTACATCATTTAAGTAAACTACACTTTGAGGGAGTTGAGATGGTGAGACTTGTAGGGAGCTGGACTGGCAACCAGAGGACAGCACCTTTTTGTTTTTTTTTTCAAATCCACCAGCAGCTCCTTAGAAGAAAGACGGGCTATCTATTTCTGTGCAATTTACAGCTTCCTGGGTGATTTCATAGACTTCAAAAACCTGGTGGAGTCAGTTGCTAGTTTTTTCTTCCAAATCAGCTTCCTTGTTGAAACTCTTTTGAAACCTGTCTACAAAGGATGTT
>NW_006399908.1:5439627-5443024 GCF_000299155.1 Elephantulus edwardii | reverse complement strand
AATCAATTCACTTTGTTCAAAATTCAAAGCAACACTTAGAACATTCAGCAAAATATGTGTCTGTACCTCATTTTGTTTATCCACTCATCTGTTGATGGGTATTTGGATTATTTCCAAATCTCTTTTGGCTATTGTGAAAAGTGGTACAGTGAACTGCATTCCTCATGCTTTTGACACATTAATTACTGTCTCATATTTCATGAAATACGTTTCTCAGGGAAGTCTCTTACACATTTTGTTGAGGAGATTCTTTTATTCACATGCTATCAATGAATTTTATAAGTCCTTACAAAGAAACAGACATAAAATGAATGATATACTTTTCATAGTCTATACACTGAGTTTTTCCAGCATATGTATGAAGTGAGGTGGAGAAATCAAGGCACCTGAATCCCAACTGATAAGTGTTATTTTCTGGTTTGCAACGCTTGTAATATTATGGCAAATTCATCATTGGGTTAAGCACCTGTTACTGATGTTTTAAGATATTATACTACCAAATGAATAGTTTAAATGTGCTATTTGTACTTTAGCTGCTTAAGCTGTTGCAAAGTCACGGCAAAACAGTGTTGTTCATGGACACGTCAACCGTCAAGACTAATTTTCTTCTATTTTTTTAATTTATTACATATTCTTAAAAGATGGAAAAAAAATTAGAAAGGTATTCAAATCTGAGAAATTAGCTTGTTACTGTTAGGTTCTGTCTACTCAGTTACAACTTATACTGGCCTCATGTACACCACCACAATCATTGTCCAGTCCTACAACTTCTTCACAAGTGTTGCTATAGTTGTGTCCCTTTTTGAAATTAGTATGCCAGTTCAGTATAGTTTTATTTTATATAGTTAATTACTATGCTTATTATCATCTATCTTTTCAAATCTCCATTGATCCTTTTACTTAACTTCATCTCCCTCACCCTAGCAGCCTCCTCTATCCCAGTGATTTCCCCCTTTCCCTTTTTCTGTCTTTCCTTCCCCATTTGAACATTTGTACATATCTTGCTCAGTTATTATCCTATTCTAACAATTATGATCTTATGCAGTATTTGTCCTTATTTGACTGAAGTATTTTTCTCAGTATAGTACTCTCAAGACTCTCCTATACTATATAGTATTTTATGAACCCGAAGTTCCTTAGTCCTGTATAGTATTCCATTGTGTGGCTGTAACACAATTTCTTAAGCCATTTGTTTGTTCATGGACATTTGGTCTGTTTCTATTTTCCGGGTATTGTGAATAACGCTGTTGTTTTTGTTGTTATATGCCATCGAGTCACTTGCGATGCAGGTACAATGTACTTGCGAGCCCTATGTACAATGGCTCTGAACTCTCCTCTTTCCTAAGCCAACCATATTGTCTGTGAAACATCTACCACCATTATCCCAGTCACTGAGTCAATCTGTCTCATCAGGGGCTTCCTCTCTTGCTCTTTCCCTCTACCCTCTTAAGCATGATGTCCTTCTCCAAAGACTGGTCACTCCTGGCAACATGCCCAAAGCATGTCAGGCAGAGCTTCAAGTTCCTTGCCTCTAAAGAGCAGCCTTGTTTCACCCTCTTCAGGATGAACCTGTTTGTTCTCCTAGATTTTTGTTGTTGATTGTCTTCAAGTCAAGCATGGCTCACAGCAACCTTATTATGAACAAAAGGCCTGAAGCCCCTCTACAACTATCAATATTTATCAAAGTTCATAGTTTCCAGAGGCATGTTGTTTAGGAAGTGGATGGCATGCCTGCTTTCAAACCTGTCAAAATATGTTATGTGCTATTTAATCACCTGCTATGTATAGTAACACTATGTACAGCAGCTCTGAACTCTTCCCTGTCCTGAGCCAGTCTCAATAATTCCATCACACCAAACCTCACTGCCCCAGTAATTGTATCAATCCGTCTTATCTGGGGTCTTCCTCTTCTGTGCTGTCTGTTCATCCTTCCGAGCAAGATGTCCTCCAAGGACCAATCTCTCCTGGCCACGTGCCCAAAGTAAATAAAACAGAGCTTCAAAATCCTAGCCTCCAAGGACAGACTTGACTTCACCCTCTCCAAAACAGATTAATTTGTTACAGTACATCAATGGACGAGCATGGCTGTGTGCTCAAACCTTTTAGTTCCTAAAAACAAACAATAGGCCAGATTTGTTTGACTCCTAGTTTAAAACTACTATATTCACAGCTAAAAGTTATACTAATTAATGTTGCAATATGTCTCTTCAGTCACCATGTGTCACTACAAATACCACGGTAATTCAATAATGTCTTTACAACCACAAAGTAAAAAACAAAAAAAGAAAATAAAATAAGAGAAGAATGAATGTATCTACTGTAAAAATTACTGAAAGGAAATATTAAATAGGAAATTATACTTTTTTTCCATGCCATTATAGTCATTGGAATTTCCTTCTCTGTGGGTCATCAAAGCAGTCAGCAAACATTCAGTATTTAATGGAAGCATTGGCTTTTTGCTTGGGGATATATGCTTGAGGTGCACATGTACGTTCCTGTAGTGGTGTTGGTCAAGAAAGCAGCCGAGCACTGTCTCATATCTAGCTTACAAAGATATGAGTGCTTTGTGGCTGTTATGTGCTGTCGAGTCACCTGTGACTCATAGGGATCCTATGTACAACAGCCCTAAACTCTGCTCTATAAAATCTTATTGTCTCTGACACACCTATCTCCATTAGCCCAGTCACTGAATCAATCCTTTTCATTGAGGTTCTTCCTCTCTTGTGCTGTCCTTTCACACTCCTAAGCATAATGCCTCTCTCCAAGGACTAGTCTTTCCTTGCAACACGTCCAAAGTATGTCAGACAACACCTTAGAATCCTTGCCTCCAAGGAGCAGCCTCTCTAGACAAACATGTTTGTTTTCCTAACATTCCATGGCATAGTCAGTACTCTTCCCCAGCACCACAGCTCAAAGACAAGGGTGATTTAATGAACTTAATTTTTGTACATACTTTGTGAAGTCTAGAGCAGAGATCTTCCTCCTACAAGTAGACTAAGAAAAGATTAATTATATCTAGAAGGTAGTCTAAAGTCACTTCTAATACATTTTTTTTACATATAAAACCTGCATAATCCACTGAATGACATTTACTTCCTTTAAGAATTGTAAGAAACCTGCTAAGTATTGCTCATTCTGACAGAATGTGCATATAGAGCTTATATTTGGTCTGAAAAATTTTAGGAGTTCAATAGCTAGCTGGAACAGATCCCTTTACTTTCTAACTCACCCTTTAAAAGGGTGGAAGATTCACTTTCTCTGAACTTGTGGGATTATCAGTGTAACAAGAAATTCAGAGTTATTAATTTGAAATGTGATCAAGTTTGCTTGACTCCCAAACAAATCACATAAAATATTATGAGACATTTGATGCGTATTTTTGTTTTTACTGTTTTTT
>NW_006399908.1:5430381-5439527 GCF_000299155.1 Elephantulus edwardii | reverse complement strand
TGAACAAAAGATTTGAACCTAGTCCTGTCCTGCACCATCCTCACACTTACTGACACACAAGAGCCCATTGCAGCAGTCACCATGTTAATCCACCTGGTTGAGGGTCTTCCTCTCCTTTGCCGACCCTCCACCCTTTGCAATATCATGTCCCTCTCCAAGGAATAGCACCTCCTAGCAATATGTCCAAAGTATGTGAGGCAAAGCCTCATCATTCTTGCCTCCAAAGGATAGTCTGCCTGCACCCTCTCCAAGACATATCTATTCATTCTTTTGGCCATCTATAGAACGTTCAGTGCTCTTCACCAACACCACAGCCCAAATGCATCAATTCTTTTTCTGTCATCCTTATTCATTGTCCAGGTCTTGGATGCATAGCAAATAATCAGAAAGACCATGGCCTGAATGAGATGCATTTTAGTTCTCAAATTGACAATGACATAGCTTCTAGCTTCATAGGAACCTGTAAGATACTACAGTATGACGAGCTGACAGTTGAGTGATATTACTAAGTACCGAATCAGTGAGTGAAAATGAGAGACATTGACACAGTGTTAACCACTTAGTCTCAAATGTATAAACCTGATGAGAATAGCCCAAGTCTGGGCAGAATTTGTTCTGTTGTGTATAATTTCTCTATTAGTCAGAACAAACTCAGTAATACCTAAAAATGTGAACAATATTATCCATTTATGTGTTGTTTGTTTGTCTATTTTCTTAATGACATGTTCATTTAAAAGTTTTGATCATTTTTAACTTAGATTCATTGTTTTTATTGATTTGTGGGCATTTTTTTCAATATTCTAAGAAAAGTTTTCCAGAGAAATAATTTCTAGAGATGTTCGTGCAATCTCTAGAATACTTTGTTATTGATTATTCCCTTTAGTTATAATAAAAAAGAATAAATTTTATGTTACTTGACTGGTTACTAGTATCTTTTTATACTCATGCTTTTGATGTTATATCTGGAAACTCGTGATTGAAAACCAGATCTCAAGTTTGTTTTAGTGGGAAAGCTCTGCTGAAACCTGCCCATAGGTTGTGCAATGCACTCTGGGAGGCAGTTTGGTGCTTCCTCAAAAAGCTGAACATAGAAATTCCATATGACCCAGCTATTCCACTGCTTGGAATATACACCAAGATATTGAGAATTGAAGTTCAAATGGAAACTTGTACATCAATCTTTATAGTACCATTTTCACCATAGCAAGAACATGGAAACAGCCCAGATGTCCAACTACAAATGAATGCATTGAGAAATTGTGGTACATTTATACAATGGAATACTATGTAGCATATGCTGGAACAATGATGTTGTAAATCACTACCTAACTTGGGAGGGACTGCAGAGAATTATGCTGAGTGAACTAACTCAGTCCCACAAGGACAAATACTGTATAAAATCATTATTGTAGAATGAGTACGAGAATCCAAGTAGGGTGGAAATGGGGGGGGGGGCAATTCAGTGTTGCACTATTCAGTGAATGGGTGGGGTGAAGGAAATGGGAAGGATCTTATGTGAAAAACAATGTATTCAAGCTTTGTAAATAAATCAGAAATAAATTAATTAAAACAAAAGCAAAAACAAAACAAAAAACGGTCCACTATGAGTGATCATGGAGGAAGTATTGGTGACACAGACGGCTTCCAGAATCACAGCAACACCAAAACTCCACAGTACGACAAACTGACAAATTAAAATACGTGCACACATATCAACAAGCCTCTGGAAACTCTATGAACTTCGATAAGTGTTGATAGTTGTAGGGGGCTTCAGGATTTTCGTTCGTAGATTCGCTATGAGTGACGCTCAACTCAAAGGCAATCAACAGTATCAGGCTTAGTAAGAGTCTAACATAAAGTAGAGGAAAAAAAAGACTAGTTAAATCTGGTAGAAATAGTAGGGTTTGCTGAGTTTGTTCATTTGAAAAAGTGAAAATTGAGGGAAAAGGGAAATAATGTGTCATGAAATGGGGTTTTTGTATAATCTAAAAGGTCAGGTCAAGCCTGGCATTATAAATACATATAAAGTACCGATATTTTATATCTCTTGCATCTTTCCAATATATTTTGTATTTGAGAAAGGGGGAAGGTAATTTTGTGATAATGACCCAGATTTTGGAAACAGATCAATTATAGTACAGAAATTCATGTAGGGGAAAGTCTGTAGTGTTTTATTGAGCTAATTCCGGAAGAGGTGGGAGAACTAAAGAATACGGAGGAAGGATGATAGGTCATATCATAATCCAAGTCTCTGAAATTGTGTAGACATTGAAAACAAGAGTCTTTGCCACTAATTTATTTATTGACATTTTATATTTTGGTGACCAAAAATGGGAAAAGATTCCAATTATCAAATTCCCTGTAGGCTGTTCTATTCTACAACCACGAGAACAGAATAAAAACTTCAAAAGTGTGTAAGGAAATTGTGTGCTGTAGATGGTTTTCAGATGAGAACATACACTAGAAATTTCTCATGTTCCATGTGAAATCTTCTAGTGATGATTGTCACTGGTCATAAATCAAGACAGTGTTGTGTGCATACGGATTTGTAGAATAAACAGTCTTCAAAATGTAGATCTTTATCACATCTTCTCTTTATAATCATATGTCCATTTCTATTTTACTTTTGATTTCTACATCACCTTAATGTCAAAAAGCCAACTTATTTCCCTTCCATGTTCCAATTTAGATGCTCAGTTTGCCAAATATATCCTAACTTTTTTAAAAAATAAATCCTTAAAGCTAAAACCAACCTGACAAAAATAAACTGGTGTCTTGCTTCAGAAAGATGATGTTTTCTTTTACAAAACCATCTGTTATTAAACTACTTTTGTTTTAACCTGGCTAAATATTTATAAAGACAAAAATCATATAACCATTTTAAGAGCTATTTTGTGTTCCTCACATTATAAAATTATAAGCTTTCATCACAACTTTCTTTTTAAACATTTTGGTTGACTTGTAGAAGCAGCCAAACTTAACCTCATTTTTCCAAAATTTCAAAGTGAAATTCGGTGATTCCTTCCAAGTACTACAGTCAGTGAGAGTTGGGCTTTGGGTTTTTTTTTTGGTTTTTTTTTTTTTTTTTTGCTTTTTTAAAAAACTAAACTGTATTACAGGTAGCCTTGTACGTGTAATGTCTTCTCTGTCATAAGCAGGTTCTAAGACAATTTGAATAGTTGAATACATGCCTGTTTTTCTAGTTATTGCCATTATTTGCTATCTGACTTTTTAAAAAATACAGTTATGAGGTTTATTAGGGAAGTAAAGAGGCTACAGCTCTGGTTAATGGTAAGATACAATCGCTTAGAGAGATTTTTCAGTTAATCACAAGATATAATCCCTTGGTCTAGAGAGTTTCTCAAGATACAATCCCTGGTGCAGGAATCTCTGACCCCAAAAGACACACATTATCTTCTCTGCTTCCGCTTCTTTCCTGGTGGTGACATTCGTACTTTCTGCTTCTGAGTCTGCTCAATTTAATGACAAGACTAGCCAATCCCTTCTTGGACAGACTAACATATCCTGTTTACATGGGGAATAAATAGGTCACATAGATATTGATGATGTAAATGGGCCATAATATGTTTACCAAGCAGGCAGAGGTGAGATAGTTGTATCAAAGTAGAAGCATTGCCCCAGAATAGGAGAAAAAGAATGGTTGCCTGGTCAAAGAAAAGAGTTTAGGGAACCCAAGCTTTGATACAAAACTTTCTGTGTCACATATGTATATATGTACACACAATATACAAATTTTGTTAGGTGTTGTCAAGTTGGAACCTACTTGTACCTGACCTTCCATTGGGTTTTTGTAGATGAATTTTTTTAAATGGTAAGTCATAATACTGAGAATCTGAGAATGATGGTTGTTATTGGGTGCTGTCAAATTGACGACGATTCATAGTAGCTTTATGAACTACAAGTCCTGCACCATCACTATAATCTCTGTTATGCTCAAGCCCGTTGTAGTCACTGTGTTAATTCATCAGGTTGAGGGTCTTCCTTTATTTCTCTGACCTTCCACCTTCTCCAGCATGGTGTCTGTTGCCCAGGACTAAGTCCATCCTGTAAATACATCCAAAGTAAGTGAGAGATTCACCATCTTTGCCTCAAATGAGGCTAAATGTCCTTAGAGACAAATGAGTTTGTTCTTTTAACAGTCCACAGGATATTAAAAATTCTTTGCCAACACAACAAAGACTTCAGTTCTTTTATGATCTTTGTTTACCATCAAACTTTCAGACGCATAAGGACAATTGAAAATATATCTGCTTGAATTAGATGTACCTTTGTCTTTAAACTGACATTCTTGTTCTTTAGAACTTTGGAGAGGTCCTTGACAACAGATTTCTCTAATGCAACATGTCTTTTGTTTCTTAATTGCTGTGACCATGGATGCTGATTGTGGATCCAAGTAAAACTGAACTTCAATCTTTACCATGATGTTTCTATTCCCCACACCCCCCCCCCGAGAATGAGAGCGTCATCAAATTATAAGTATGCTACGTATGTGCATGTACGAAAAAGGCAAATATTCAGTGCAATTTGAAAGGACTTAAATATTCCATGAGTTGTTTTTTGTAATTGTTAACTGCCATTGAATGAAGATGATTCATCGTGAGCCTTTGTACAACAGACATGAACCTGTCCTGTCCCTCATGATCACCATCATTCCCAACACAGTGAAGCCTCTAGTTGTAAGCCTTGTATCATTCTATCTCATTGAGGATCTTCTTCTCTTCCACTGGGCCTCCACCTTTCCAAGCATGCTGTCTTTCTCCAAAAAATAATCTCTCTTAACAACATGTTCAAAGTATGTGATATGAACATCATCATTGGTTCCAAGTAGCTTTCAGTTTTCATTTTCTACAGGACATATCTGTTTGTTTTTCCGGTAGTCTTAGAATATTCAGCACTCTTCTCCAAGACCACAACTCAAAGGCATCAATTCTTCTGTCATCCTTAGTCATTGTCAAGCTCTCAGACACATAACAGGTGATTGTAAAAACCAGGAGGGGAATCAGGTTCACCTTAGTCTTTAAACTGATGTTTTATATAAACTTCTGATCTCCTGACTCCTGGTACTAAGGGTATTGATTATGAATCCAAGCCAAAATGAAATCATTGGCATTTTAATCTTTCCCCCATCTGTTATGATATTGTATATTGGCCCAGTAGTGAGGATTTTGTTGTCTTGATTTTAAGATATAATCCATATTGAAGGCTATAGCCCTTGATCCTCTGCAGCAAGTGCCTCAATTCCTCTTTGCTTTCAGCATAATGAAAGTTTTTGATGAATCTTCCTTTAATCCTGATAACACATTGTCCAGTTTTTCAAATGATCAATTCAACATACAGATTGGCTACAGCCATGACTATCACCTTTCTCAGTTTAAAACCATGCAGCTTTCCTTTGTCTAACCACAACTACTTAGTATTGGCACAGGTTTCATGGTAGCATAGTTACCTATTCTTCTCAATGTTCATTGTAATTTGTTACGATCCACACAGTCAAATTACTTTACATAGCAAACAAAACACAAATAGACATTTTTCTGGTATTATGTGCTCTCAGCTAAGATCCATATAATGTTCTAGCCATTTTTAGATAATCCTCTAAATTGCTTGCTATGCATCTGAGAGCTGAACAATGCCCAAGTATGACAAAAGAAGAATCAATGCCATTATGGTTTGATGCTCGAGAAGAATATTAAACATACCATTAACAAACAGATCTGTCCCGGAGAGGGTGAAATTAGGTTGCTCCTTAGAGGCGAGAATTTTGAAACTCCATCTCACATATTTTGGGCATGTTACCAGAAGGGACCAATCTTTGAAGAAAGGAAACATGTTAGTAAGGATAGAGAGAGTCAGTTCTCTGCCACTGTACTTTTCCAGCCATTTCTGAATAATCTTCAGCAAGATTTTGCTTGTTGTTGTTAGGTGCTGTGGAGTTGCTTGTGACTCATAGTGACCCTATGTACAACAGCTCAGAACCCTGCTCTATCCTGAGACAACATTATTGTCTCTGACACACCTACGCCCATTATCCCAGTCACTGAATTAATCCATCTCATGGAGTGCCTTCCTCTCCTGTGCTGTCCCTCCACCCTCCCCAGCATGATGTCCCTCTCCAAGGACTGGTCCCTTCTTGCAACATGCCCAAGGTATGTCAGATGGAGCTTCAATATCCTTGCCTCCAGGGAGCAAGCTGATTTCACCCTCTTCAGGATGAACCTGTTTGTTCACCTAGTAGTCTTTAGTATGTTCAATACTCTTCTCCAGCACCACAGCTCACAGGCATCAGTTTTCCTTCAATCATCCCTAGTCATTGTCCAGCTTTCTGTAGCATAGCTAGTAATTGTAAATAGCACATGCATTAAAAAAAAACAACCCACAACAAACTCTAAAAATAAAAAAACAGAACAGAAATAAACCTGCAAAAATCTTGTTGACCAAGAGTGCCAAATTCAGATTATTCTTTACTTTCAAGGGATCAAAGACAGTAGTAAGTTAACACAATAATTGCACATATTGACTATTTAAATTATGTACTTGGCTATCTTGTGTATAATGGTCAGTAAAATGTTAAATTCATAGTCTGATGATATTTCAACCCCAATTAAATATGCAGGCACACAGATACATATACACATACATATAACCCTTGAAACAGTCAGAACTACGTAAGAGTTTAGAATGCTTTATACTATTGAATTATGTAAGTGAATAAAGGAGTGAGAGCTAAAAGGAAACATGGATGAACTCTGGATATAGTAATTTAAAAAATTGTAGACCAGTCAATGTAAAGTTAGAAAAAAAGAAAATATACTCATTTAGTTTAGTAGAAAGGAAAATTTCATTTAATTCATTGCATTTATGAAAAGGTTGCTATAATTCTGAAATTTTTAAATTAATATCTTTCACCTAAAAATATTTTTTACAAATAAAAATAAAATATTTGTTATGTTATGACTTTGTCTACCTTCTTAATGTCTTCTCACCACTTTCCCCTCACACATATCATATGTACCGATTCTGAATGGAATGAATGCATGGTCATCTTATTCTGAACCATAGTACCAGACTTGACGCATAGCTCACCCTTCAGAAAGTTTCCGAAGGCTGTAAATCACATGGGAGGAGATTTTCCACTTTTATTCCACTGCACTGCTGATAGATTCTAACTATATATCTTTAGTAGGCAGCTCAATCTCTTACCTACTAGGTTACTAAAGGTCGCTGTGAATAAATACTTGTCCCTAATGCTAGTGGCCTAGTTAGTCATAAGAAGTTGAGCTGCAATCCCAAAGCCAAGCAGTTAGAATCCACCAGCTGCTCCATGGGAGAAGGGAGGACAATTTCCTCCTGTGAGATTAACTGCCTCTGAAAACCCACTGGAAGGTCAGCTACGGGTGGGTTCCAACTTGACAGTGCTCAACAACACAAGGTATAATGTCCGTATATATGAATGCAGAGATACAACCATGTACAACCCTACCTTTCTGCTATGCTGCTTCTCCTGTTCAAAATGTTCTTCTATCTCCTTTTCTCATCTCCCAACCTCAATTTTTCTGAAATCTTTTTCAATTTTTTCCACACTTTAAGTACAAGTTTTGATAATATCACTTTAAAACAGGTGATGTGTTCCCTTTATCCATGCCCTTGTTATGTTCCATGCATAATATTAAAGCCATTTCCCCATGTCAGTGTATAAATGTGCATTACGTGTGACCTTGGCTGTAGTATTTTAATATTAGAGATACTATTTTATGTCTCTTAGCATATATGCACTAAAAATGTGTTTGTGAAGTTAAATGAGTGAAATGTTACAAGTAGAAAAACCTTGTTGATTGGTATAACGGAACTAAGGGGAAATGTTTCTTAGCAGGCCCTTCCAGAAGTGTTGCTTTGATGGTACTGTAAGATATCAAAAGTGTGTGTGAAATATACTATATTGTACAGCATGCTCCATATAAGCTAAAGTTTTCTAATGAAAACAGTATGCATGTTTACCCTTTTGTTGACATGAAGCAGGCTGCCCTCATTATTTGGACAATTACAGATTGAAATAGGCTTAGATGGCTAAACACTATATCAGTTGACCTTAAAGGTACACTACCATATTCTTACTGTACACCACTCACTGCCATTGAATCAATTCCAATTAATAACAACCCAGTATGCAAAATAGAAATGTTCTATAGACTTTCTGAGGCTGTAATTATTACAGAAGCCAACTGCCACGTCTTTCTTTGGTGGAGCAGATGATTGATTAGAACCTTTGACCTTTAGATTATCAGGCCTCTGCTCAACCTACTTTATTACCAAGGCTCTTGAACATTACTGGAACTGGCTAATAGTATTATTGAGAAAATGGCTTGTGAAAACTCTATATTTAATTGTGTTTATTAAGTATAAAATTGATATATGATCAAAATAATAGGTCTCTAGTGCAATATTAGTGCAATGTAAACATTAGTATTTACCTTTTAAAAATCCTTCTTAAATATTCTACCTATATATTATTGACATATAAATTATTTTTAAAATTTCATATTTAATCATTATTAATTTAAACTCAGGGATATTTTTATTTTCAAATCATGCAGAAAAAGCAGGAAATTGTCTTCAAAATAGAAAAAAATAATGGGGGCCAGGGGAGGGAGGAAATTGTGCAACAATGAAAGAATCTTTTCAAAGAGAAAAGCTAAGTGGGGGAAGGGGATGGAGGAAAATATGCAACAATGAATGAATGGAAATCCAAGTTTTCTGTAAACCTTCATTAAAATATTATTATTAATATATAACAGTATCAATAAAAATATAAAAACAAAACTAAGCTGCATATAATTTGTGACAGGTAAAAAGAAATTCAGGACTTGTTTTTTTTGTGTTCCCCCTTTTTTCTATAATTATAACTATAATTTATATTCTTGCTGATAGGGATTAAAAGAATTATCATTACATGGGAGCCAGTCAGAAATGCAGACTATAGGAATCCCTCCTCACGTATTGCTAATTCAGAATTGGCATTTTAATAAAGTGAATTTGTTGTTGTTGTTGTTATGTGCCGTCGAGTCGTTTCCGACTCATAGCGACCCTATGCACAACAGCCCTAAACCCTGCTCTATCCTGCGCCAACC
>NW_006399908.1:5404609-5424926 GCF_000299155.1 Elephantulus edwardii | reverse complement strand
GCCTGCTTTCAAACCTGTCAAAATATGTTATGTGCTATTTAATCACCTGCTATGTATAGTAACACTATGTACAGCAGCTCTGAACTCTTCCCTGTCCTGAGCCAGTCTCAATAATTCCATCACACCAAACCTCACTGCCCCAGTAATTGTATCAATCCGTCTTATCTGGGGTCTTCCTCTTCTGTGCTGTCTGTTCATCCTTCCGAGCAAGATGTCCTCCAAGGACCAATCTCTCCTGGCCACGTGCCCAAAGTAAATAAAACAGAGCTTCAAAATCCTAGCCTCCAAGGACAGACTTGACTTCACCCTCTCCAAAACAGATTAATTTGTTACAGTACATCAATGGACGAGCATGGCTGTGTGCTCAAACCTTTTAGTTCCTAAAAACAAACAATAGGCCAGATTTGTTTGACTCCTAGTTTAAAACTACTATATTCACAGCTAAAAGTTATACTAATTAATGTTGCAATATGTCTCTTCAGTCACCATGTGTCACTACAAATACCACGGTAATTCAATAATGTCTTTACAACCACAAAGTAAAAAACAAAAAAAGAAAATAAAATAAGAGAAGAATGAATGTATCTACTGTAAAAATTACTGAAAGGAAATATTAAATAGGAAATTATACTTTTTTTCCATGCCATTATAGTCATTGGAATTTCCTTCTCTGTGGGTCATCAAAGCAGTCAGCAAACATTCAGTATTTAATGGAAGCATTGGCTTTTTGCTTGGGGATATATGCTTGAGGTGCACATGTACGTTCCTGTAGTGGTGTTGGTCAAGAAAGCAGCCGAGCACTGTCTCATATCTAGCTTACAAAGATATGAGTGCTTTGTGGCTGTTATGTGCTGTCGAGTCACCTGTGACTCATAGGGATCCTATGTACAACAGCCCTAAACTCTGCTCTATAAAATCTTATTGTCTCTGACACACCTATCTCCATTAGCCCAGTCACTGAATCAATCCTTTTCATTGAGGTTCTTCCTCTCTTGTGCTGTCCTTTCACACTCCTAAGCATAATGCCTCTCTCCAAGGACTAGTCTTTCCTTGCAACACGTCCAAAGTATGTCAGACAACACCTTAGAATCCTTGCCTCCAAGGAGCAGCCTCTCTAGACAAACATGTTTGTTTTCCTAACATTCCATGGCATAGTCAGTACTCTTCCCCAGCACCACAGCTCAAAGACAAGGGTGATTTAATGAACTTAATTTTTGTACATACTTTGTGAAGTCTAGAGCAGAGATCTTCCTCCTACAAGTAGACTAAGAAAAGATTAATTATATCTAGAAGGTAGTCTAAAGTCACTTCTAATACATTTTTTTTACATATAAAACCTGCATAATCCACTGAATGACATTTACTTCCTTTAAGAATTGTAAGAAACCTGCTAAGTATTGCTCATTCTGACAGAATGTGCATATAGAGCTTATATTTGGTCTGAAAAATTTTAGGAGTTCAATAGCTAGCTGGAACAGATCCCTTTACTTTCTAACTCACCCTTTAAAAGGGTGGAAGATTCACTTTCTCTGAACTTGTGGGATTATCAGTGTAACAAGAAATTCAGAGTTATTAATTTGAAATGTGATCAAGTTTGCTTGACTCCCAAACAAATCACATAAAATATTATGAGACATTTGATGCGTATTTTTGTTTTTACTGTTTTTTTAATATTTTTTATTGTGATTTTAACAAAAGTTTACAGGCAACGTGGATTTCTATTCATTCATTTTTTGCACATTTTCCTCCCTACTACCTCCATTCACTTTTCTCTTTTTAAAATGCATTAATTTTTGCACAATTTCCTCCTACTCCCCCCAGTCCACTTTGATATTCACCTCTTACTCTAGACTGTTGTCATACAAATAATGTCTAATTATATATTCCTTTTAAACAGTTCTCTCTCTCATCTATTCCAATGAAATTTTCTTTATTTATGCCTTCTTTTTCTTAGTTTTCCCAAAACTCCCATGTCAGTCCTGTTTTAGAACAGTGGCATTATGTAGTATTTGTCCTTTTGTGACTGAGATATTTCATTCATCATAATATCCTCCGGGTTCACCCATTTTGTATAATATTTTATGAGTTCCTTGTTTTTCAGTGCTGTGTAATATTCCATTGTGTCATTATACCACAGCTTCTCTGTCCATTCATTTCTTGTTGGGCACTTGGGTGAACAACACAGCAATAAACATGGGTGTACATATATCTGTTTGGGTGCAACTATAGCTTCTTTAGGGTATATTCATTCCCAGTAGTGCAATTACTGCATCAAATGGTATTTCTATTTCCAACTTTTTGAGAAAGTACCATACTGCCTTCCAGAATGCTTACACCATTTTACTCTCACCAGCAATGAATAAGGATTCCAATTTCTCCACAACTTCTCCAACATTTGTTGTTTACTACTCTGTTGAACTTTGATATTGTTACTGGGGTGAGGTGATAGCTAATAGTTGTTTTGATTTACATTTTTCTTAGAACAAGGGATTGTGAATGTTTTTTCATGTGATTGTTTGCCATCTGAAAGTCTTCTTCAGTGTGGTGTCTGTTTGTATCTTGTGTCCATTTTATTATTGAGTTGTTTACCTTTATCTTGTTGAGGTGCTGAAGTAGTCTATAAATTTTTGATATAGGTCCCTTTTCAGACATGTCATTACCAAATATTTTTATTCCCCAGTCTATAGCTTTACTTTTGACTCTGTTGGAGAAGTTTTCAAGGTACACAGGGATTTAATTTTTAGTAAGTCCCATTCATCTAATTTATTCTCTCCCGGTTGTAGGTTTTTCAAGATACTTGGGAGACCATTGAGTTGTAGTTTAAGGCTTCTGAAATTCTCCCAAACTTTTATCTGATGAAGTTTATAGTCCTTGGTTTTAGTCCTAAGTCCTTGATCCACTTTGAGCTGTTTTTTGGTTTGGTTTTTTTGTGTTTTTGTTTGTTTGTTTTCTGTCTGGTGTGAGGTATGGGTCTTGCTTGAGTTTTCTACAGATAGTTTTCCAATTTTGTCAACACCATTTATTAAACAGGCTTTTATTTCTGTACTTAACTGATTTCATCTCCTTGTCAAAAATCAGTTGGCCATAAGGAGATGAGCTGCGTTCTCAATTCTATTCTATTGATCTTTGTGTTTGTTACTGTACCAGTACCATGCTGAAGGCAGCATGATGTGTTTTTCTCATGACAATCTTTAGTTTTACCAATGAGTGGAACACAAATGCATTCCCAATATTGGAATCCTGGTGGGTTGTTATTGATAAAGAGTCATAGTAATAAGTAGAGTGTCACATATGGGAAAAAGTCCACAACAATTAAAATTTGCCATTAAGTACTGAAATATCTGAAAAAATATTTAAAATTATTCAGAAGACAAAATTGAGTTTGAGTAACATATATTCAATTGTTGTATCTGGATTAAGATGAACTGTCTCTTTGTATCCATAATTACGTAAAGACCAAGGTTTCTGTGGCCAACAGGACTATCAATTCTGAGACCTTTCTGTTTACATGAAGAAAATAAACTATTATGAAACCAAATTAATCACCTTCTCATAAATTTCTTAAAATTATTTGGGAACATAACCATTGCTATATTTGCTCTACATATTCAAAAAGGTTGAGCAAAGTGAATTCATCAGGCAAAGGTAAAATATCTAAACCTTAAGTGAATACTGTACAACTCAGTCCTATTAAGCTGTCACTGAGCTTAATAAGAATGAGAACTGTTAGTCCATAGAGGGTTGTGCAAAGGTTGCATTTGCCTCTTTGGTGATTTGCATCCACCAGTGGCTCCCTAAGAGAAAGGGGGGAAGTTTTCAGCTGAAAGATTTAGAGCATTGGAACTCTACTGGAGGATCACTTATGAATTGTTCATCGATACCACAGTGACTTCAACATAAAATACGTATAAGATGCTGTGTTGTAATAGTAATACCCAGCAACCTCCTAGAGCAGACAGCCTTCACACTCACAGGGATGTTCTTGACACATCCTATAGCCAATGCCTCTTGTACTCCTGTGGCTCTGTGTTCTGCTTCCTCCCAAGGTTTTCCATTTGTCCTAGTTAAACAAATCTAGACTCTGAATTCCTTTGCTAGATGGGGGTAAAGGGGAAATTATATAAATCACTTCATTAATAGTCTGTTAATATGGTTGTTCTTAAGTGCCATCAAGCTGTAGACAATGAAGGACCTGGACACTTGTATAACTTTTATCGTTTCTCCATGTTCATAGAGTTTCTGGAGGCAGGCTATTTCGGAAGTGGATGCCACTCCTGCTTCCAAGTCTGTTTTAATTGAGGAGCTCCAACAAAAACTATACACCATGGGTAACCATTATCATATTTGATACATCACTGTCACAGTGTTTAGCATCACAGTAACCACAAGCTACCTCTGTACAACAAATGGACAAAGCAGAGCTATACCACTTAGACAGTGCTGTACCATTTGGAAATATTTTGACCAAAGACATCAAAACAACCATATTGTTTTTCAAGCTATTGTGATGAAAAGAATTTCAAGATATTGACTACATTTTTCAAGTTATATACTAATTTTCTTTTGGTTTTTAATTCTTTTATTGAGACTTTAATGAAAGTTTATACAACACTTGAATTTCCATTCATTCATTGTTGCATATTTTCCTCCCTTCCCCCTGATCCCTCCCCACAGATCACTTTTGCCTTTAAAATGATTCTTTCATTGTTGCACAATTTCCTATCTCCTCCCACCCCCAGGACATGTTGTTATGAACCTTTTATTCTGGACTGTACAAAGCAGCAAGAAACAAATGCTGCAAAGGCTGTGGAGAAATTGGAACTCGTATTCACTGTTGGTGGGAGTGTAACACGGTGCAACCACTCTGGAGGCGGTCTGGTGCTTTCAAAAAAGATGGAAATAGAATTATCATTTGACCCAGCAATTCTACTACTGGGAATATACCCTAAATAAACCAGAACTGAAGAAACCACTCAAGCAGATATATGCTCACCCATGTTTATTGCTGTGTTGCTCACAAGAGCAAAGAGTTGGAAGCAATCCTGGTGTCCATCCACAAATGAATGGATAGAGAAGCTGTGGCATAGTCACACAATAGACTACTTCACAACACTGAAAATCAAGGAACTTATAGCCATTTTGTTATCCTTTTGCAAACTTCTATTGTTATAAACTTAATGGTCTTTTTAAAATCAATTAACATATATATTAATTTATACTTGTAATGCAAGGTTAAATGTTTCCACTCGTAGAGTTTTCCCCCACTGTTTTGTGTTCCCAAGTAGAAAGGCCTTGGCTGCTCTGAGAAGTATTTGTACCACAAACAGTATTCAGTCTTTTCCCTGAAGTGAAAAAAAAATTTTATGTTCAAATGTTAGCATATCCATAATCACTTAAATCAAAGAAAAAAGGGTTTTATCCCTTTATGAATATCTGTGCTTTGCTTATAATCAGTTAGCACAATCAAAAATGTTCTAGCTGCAAAAAGACAATAAGAAGTGAGACAATAAATAGATCCCTTTTTACCTTAAAACACAATTTTTAAAACAAGTTTTTCTAATTGGATTTAGAATTTTCTTCTACCAAAAACCAACAAACACAGCCTTCTTACAGCACATTTAAAACAATATTTCTGGAATGATGTCCTCTGCTTGGATCTGGCTCCTTTAGAAACTGGAAACATCTTTGTGTCTGGGGGATGTGACAGGAAATCCGTGCATGGTGTGGGACATGCGCTCTGGCCAGTGTGTGCAGGTCTTTGAAACACATGAGTCTGACATCAATAGTGTTTGGTATTACCTGAGTGGTGATGCCTTTACCTCAGGATCAGATGATGCCACATGTCGGCTCTATGACCTCCAGGCAGACAGGGAGGTTGCGAGTGTCATATTTGCAGCATCCAACATGGACTACTCCCTCAGTGGTCACCTGCTGTTTGCTGGCTACAAGGATGACACTGTCAATGTCTGGGATGTTCTCAAGGGGTCTCAAGTCTCCATTCTGTTTGGACAAGAGAAACTTAATGTTGTTTAAGCAAGAAATATTCACTCCTCCTCCCTCTGGTAAACACAATATCTTTGTGTTCTTGATGTGATTTATTTTGTGTAAGTGAATGATGCAGTGTTTACACCTTTGAGGCTGACACTTCTTCTAGCATAGTCCCAAGGTCTATGCATGTTGTTTCATTCACTTATTTCAAACTTCTTAATTGCGGAATACTCTTCTCTTGTATGTACAGATGATATTTTGCTTTTCCATTCTGTGTTGATGATAATTTTGGTTGTTTCCACATTTTTGGCTATTGTAGAAAATGTTATAATGTATATAATGCTGTAAAGGCACCTGTGTGTTTTCAGGCCTTCACTTCTAGGTAAAAAACAAGATGGAGTTGGCTGAGTTGCATGTTATTTCAACCTTAATCTTTATAAGAAACTGATAAAATGTTTTCCACAGTGTTTGTGTAGTACAGGCTTATATATTAAGCATTAGAGAAGCTGTCTTACATGTTAGCATTAGGGAAGACATTTTATTCTCACAGCCAAGGGGTAGGGAGGATTAATCATTGGGATATACAATTTGATAGGTGGCGGGGTGAGGGAAATTGAAAAAATTTGTTTCAATTTCTATTTGAATTTTGTAAATAAACTAGTAGAAAAATAAAAACAAAACAAAAAAAGGTAAAGAAAGAGAGATTAGCAATAAAATAAACTACACCATTTCTACTTGTAAAGGAAAAAAGAAATGTATAGCTCAATAATTTTGGCAATATCATATTTTTTTTTCTTAGTTTATGTTCTATAATACATGCTGACTGACGCAGTTTGGTTATCTTCCTCTGTTCCTGGCCTGAGGCCTGGACACCCATGAAAAGTCAAAAACAAAGACGTGTCCTGACTGTGAAGAAATATCAACTGCCAGCCAAAAGAACTTTGTGTAACCCATATGCACAATCTCTGTATATAAGCTTCCCTTCAGGGTCAGAATGGTTTAGGCACTAACTGATGATCTGGCCATGTGCAATTGGTTCCTAAACGTTGGCTGAGTGTTTAGTATCTCACATTTCTGCTGTAACAATGGTATCACTTCACATTCCCACTCAAAAAGGGTCAGTCTCAAGTTTATTTACATAAAGGATTCCAGGCATATTCTCACCTATTGCTGTTGAGTAAGAACTGACTCATAGCTGAGCCTCCAGTAGATTTGCAGAGACTATAAATCATGTGGAAAGAGGTTGTTCATTTCTCTCATAAATAGAGCGCAGATTTGAACTTTTTCGCCTTTGGATTGCCAGGGAAAATCTTTACCACCAGAGTTACCTAAGGAATTCCAGAAGACTTTTGAAAATTGCCTTTAAGATACCAATGAGGAAGTTACTTTTAGTACAATTAGTGGAATAATGACAGAAAATTTGGGTAAGCTTTGTAGCATGAGCGATTTTCATATGTGCCACATATCGGTACTTGAAAAAGAAAGCCAAGTGTGATACAAGGTTAGGTTCCTGGCAAGTATTTTGAGTAGAGTCAACAGCCGCTTTCGTTCTTGGTCTCTTCAGAAAATCAGTACTTCTACTATGATTTATGTGTGTCCGTATTTCCATACATCCTAATATCTACTATATATAACATCCCACTTGGAAATCAAACTCTCTTAACATCAGTGCTACCTAGATCTAATACGACTGTGTGTTCTTAAAGCTCTTTTGCTTGAAAAGATGAGCTATAAAAACTAGACCTATAGTTTAAGGAGTCAACTATTGAAACACGTTGCCCCTTTGTAAATATAGAAATAAAAACCTATGAGATGTGATGGTTATGACAGGTTTGAATTAAATATCTAATAATTCTGTAAGAAATGTTGTAATTCACTAGTTATAATCAGATGGGTACTATGTGAACTTTTCTCAGCTGTGTCTTTCAATTTAAGAAAGTGGAGCCTCTCGTGTGTAATTATAAAGGGCACCTTTAATTCCCTTTCCCATATCTTCTTGGTATTTATATTAGTAACATTGCACTATAATTGTATTTTATAAAGCCCAAGTCTCACTTAAATGCCAGAAAATCATGCCAGCGGGATTTCATTTACCACTTGCTATGTAGGGGATAGAATTATACAACCCCTATTAATGCTAATGAGAGTTCATGAATAAATCCTCAAGAATACAGAGAAAAATTTATCCCAAGAAGGACATGAAATGAAGACAATAGGCTCACAAGAGAAAAATTAAATGACAGTTTGATTTCCCAAGCTAATTCTGCATAAAAATTGAAGCCACTTGCACTTAAAATCACTTAAGAATAGTGATTTTTTTAGTAAGTATTCTCATATAACTTTGCTAACTTAACTCATATAATTTGCACAAAAAATAATTTTTATTATTGGCAATTACTTACAGATTTCCACCATTTAATGGCCTGAGAGCCATTTAAATGGTATTCTGGAATCATGTAATTGCCCTTGAATTAATATTTTGATGATAAAATACATTTTTTCGCAATCAGTCACTATGGCATTATACTGTTGTAGTTTTATACTACAATCAAGAAAAGGTGCTGATTGGCTACATGTCACTATGAGGCAGATGAGTAGAGACAAGGACTGAACCTTCTTAAATGTGCTTTATTCAAGCGAGAGCCATTGATCCAACAGAACGTTACTGGCATGATGCCTTAGAGACCACTGACATCTCAGCATCAAGCCAGGCTTTTTAAGAGCGTGATCAAAAGGACGAGTTTAGGGAAAAGGAATGAGGGAAGGGACGTGGCTTGGGTGTAATAATTATTTTTCTATTATATCTTTTCTGGTGATAACATTTAGAACATCCTGTTTAAGGTACCGGGTAGGTATTTACCAGGTTTCCTTGCTGATAGAGCATTCTTCACGTAACTTATCAGTATTTTTCATGTCAGGATGACTTGATCACAAATCCTTAGTTCCTGAAATAATATTCACACAACTAGATAATCACTCAGGTTAATGGGCTTTACAAAGGCAAATTTCATTATAATTTTAAACTTAAGCAAATATGCCTTAACTCCTCCCAGCATCTGTCCTCCACATCAGAAAACACCATCTATACAAAGTTTAGTAGATACTAAAAGTTTTAATCTGCTTTGTTAGAAAATGGTTTAGTGACCTTTATAGTATCTTTTCAAATTAAAATATAATTTCATTAATTAAAAATTGCAAAAAAAGTGCTAAACACTGTTTAAATGTAAACTTTTCCTTTTACAGTGGATGATGATTCCTGTGACTTCTTTGTCATTGATCTTAGTTTCATTTGAATAAAAAAATATATAAACTGTTTTTCAATTGAGTGAGATTTTTGTTAACTTATTTTAGTATTTTATTATTTCAGTAGATTATTCTTAATATGCAATGAAAATAGAAACATAAAAAATCATATGCATAAGAATCAGATTGATTACATCGGTGGAAAGAACCGCTGGAAAAGCTCAATATCAGGTGTGAAAACTAGGCCAGGAGCTGATTGTGGAACAGACCACCAACTACTCATATGCAAGCTCAAGCTGAAGCTGAGGAAAATGAAATCAAATCCACAGGAACCAAAATATGACTCTGAGTCTATCCCACCTGAATTTCAGAACCATCTCAGGAACATGTTTGAGGTCTTTAATGAGTTAAGACTGGATGAGCTGTGGGAGGATATCAAGAATATCCATCAGGAACAACTTAAAAGGTCATTACAAAGACAGAAGAGGAGGAAACGACCAAGATGGATGTCAGAAGAGACTATGAATATTGTACTGGAGCACCGTGAGGCCAAAAAGGGAAGAAATCATGAAACCGAAGATTCGAGGGAAGCATGAGAAGACAAAGTGAAGTATTACAATGAAATGCAAGAAGCTAGAGTCAGAAAGTCAAAAGGGTTGAATTCACTCAGCATTTCTTAAGCTTAAAGAACAGAGTCAAGCTTCAAGTTGCAATACTTAAGGATGCTTTGGGCCACCTGGCATGCTGGGAAGGCGGCCAGTGGGCTGACATTTTATCTTCTTGGCTTTTCTGTCCAGAAGACTTTTCTGCCGGAGGTGTTACCAACATTTTCTTTGACTGGTGCCAGGGCTGGTGGGAGCAGCCACCGAAAAGAAGCACCATGAGTTCAGCAGCACAATTATTACATGAGTTAATGGGCCAAGACCAAAACCTGGCCCCTGATGAGAAGGGCAGCAAAGTGTGATGGGGCCACAAGAGTGTCTGTTAATATAACCTTTGTGCGTTTTGTCCTGTGGAGTTATTCACAAATTATCATTCTGATCTTGGTCCATGTGGAAAAATCTATAATGATCATTTAAGAAAACAGTATGAGGGAGCTCTTGTTTTATGAGAGTTTGCTATGAGAGATATGTTCTGTGGTACTTACAGAGCTTACTTGCAGAAGTACAATGGAAAATTAGACTGGGCCATGCTCATTTGCCATTGTCTCGAAACCAACAGTCTTCTGGGGCAGCTGACCCACCAGGCCAAAATGAAGAAAAAAAATTCAGGTTGTAACAGACAAAATTGATGAACTCTTGTTATAGATAGAAGAATTAGGATCTGAGGAAAGGTAGAAGAAGCCCAAAGAGTGAGGAAATTAGTGGAACAGTAAAAAGAAGAGAATTACTTACATCCACAACCTCAACAATTGAAAGTTTTACTGCCTGAGAAAAACAAATGGAAGTTTGTGAAGTGCTTGGAGCCTTTTTGATAGTAGGAGTTGCACAATCCAAGTTAAATAATCATTTGATGGGAGACCAACAAATGGGCTATGCCAAAATGAAAGCTACTGTGTAGGAATTAAAAGTAAAGTTAAGAAAAAGAACTGAAGAGCCTGATGGTGATGAGTGTTTAAAAAAGGAGAAGAAGGAATAAGAAGAAAGGGAGCAAAAGGAGAGAGAAAGAGGAAGGAAAAGGTGAAGAGAAGAGGAAGAAAAGAAGGAGAGGGCTTGGAAGAGGAGAGAAGAAAGAGGAGTCACTCCTGGAGCAGACACTTGAGCCGGACTTTGGACCGAAGACGCAGCAGGTCTCTGGATCATAAGCAATCACGGAGTCAAGAAAGAAGGCGAACCAGAAGTAGGGGCTGACCAAGAGCAGAAACCATGATGGATCTGAAAAAAGACATTGAGCACATAGTCAGAATAGAAGAAGCTAAAAAAAAATGAGATAGAAAGTCATATAAGCACAGGGCAAAAGTAGAGACCAAGAATCAGGTAGGAAATACAAAGAGAAAGAAAAGAAGGGATTTGGTGATTTAAAAAAGAAAAAAAAAGGGTAGTGTGAAGTCCAGTACTGAGAATAACCAAACGAAGACACAAACAGAATCAAACACAGAATCGGAGGAAAGTGATGCTGAGTTTAATGGGACAAGTGAAAACATGAAATCTGAAGGAAACACTCAGTACCATGGGCTGCTAGGAAAATAAACAGATTCATACTGGAAAGGGTTAAACTGGGCAGCTTCTTGGAGGCAAGGATTCTGAAGCTTCGTCTGACATACTTTGGACATACTGGAAGGTGGGATCAGTTCTTGGAGAAGGACATCATGCTTGAGAGGGCGGAGGGACAGCACAAGAGAGAAAGAATCTGGAGATGAATTGATTCGTCACAGGGGTAATGGCCATAGGTGTGTCAGAGACTAAGATTGGCAAGAGATAGAGGAGATTTTAGGGCTGTTGCACATGAGTCTCAGGCAACTCGACAGCACTTAACAACAATAACAATGCAAAATTATTATAAATCACAGGATTATATATTGATTAAATTGTTTCAATAACGTTTTGTTTAGATTTTAACAGAAAATACGTCTTCTGAATTTGTTCATGAAAAGGAATGACTGTGGAACTTAAGACACCTTTTGTAAAAGTATGTGAACACGATTTTACTTTATTTACAAAATTTGAATACATTGCTTTTAAGAACAAATTCTTTCCATTTTCTTCACCCTGCCTCCATCAAATTGTAGAATCCCATTATTAACCTCCCCTCCCCCTGCACATCCTCATCCCTCTGCCTCCACCCTCTCCTACCTCTCTTGGATCCTTATGCTCATTCTACAATAATGGTTTTATACAATATTTATCCTTGTTGGACTGAGTTAGTTCACTCAACATAATTATTTCCAGTCCCTCCCACGTTAGGTAAAAATTTACAAAGTTATTGCTCCTGTGTGCTGCATAGTATTCCATTGTGTAAATGTACCATAATTTCTCAATCCAATCGTTTGTGGTTGGACATTTGGGCTGTTTCCATGTTCTTTCAATGGTGAATAATGCTGCTATGAACATTGGTGTACGAGTTTCAGTTTCTACTCCTATCTATGGAGATTGTGCCAAGCGATTGGACTCTGAAAAGTGGACACTCTTTTTTGGTTGAGAGTCTGTGTGGAATGTTCGGTTGTTGGTTTTTTGGTTGTTGTTTTGGGTTGGATTTGGTTGGTTTGTTTGCTTGTTTGCTTTAATTTAAGCCTCTTCTTTAGAGTCACTACAACTTTGTGCATGGCCTTTGTATTTAAAAGTTGGTTGGGCCTGAGGAATATTCTTTTGTACCATTTTTTGTTCTGAGATAACTTAAGGTTGCTATGATGCTCAAAACTGTGACATTGGTGTGCTAAATAACATAATGGTTACTCATGGTGGACAGTGTTTAGTGGAGCTCCCAGATTAGGACAAGTTTAGAAGCAGGGGTGTTATCCACTTCCTAAGTAACATGCCTTTGGAAACTCTATGAACTTAGAGAAACGATGATAGATAAAGAAAATGTTTATGTCTTTTGTTCATAGGGTCCCTGAGTCATGTTGGACTGGACAACAATCAAAAACAACAACAACCAAATTCTTATCTGTAGACTATGAATTTCAACATGTCTTTATGAAATGAAAGTTTCTCACAAAATAAATTTACTTTTATTAAATGTCATTTCTCCAAATTGATAAATAGTAGAATAAAAGAACAAGTATGCAAGACTATTCAAATATTCCTTTCAATATAATTTTTAAATTTTGTTAAAAATATTTTATTGGTTTTAATACAATGATTAATTTATGTTGTATTTCTTTCATAGACATTGGATTCCAAACAATTCTTTATTTACATTGGGTTTCACTAAATAATTTACATACACATATACCATATAATTATTTATAGTTTGTCTATTCCTATTATTACAGTATTTTTCAAGTCTACATTGAATCTTTCCCATTTCCTTTCCTTGCCCTAATACTCCTACTAGTTGTAATACTTTTAAATGACAAAAGTAAAAGAATAAACTATTTCAATAACAAAATTCATTATACACTTACAACATATTTTAGATTTGTATTTTTTTAAGTTTAACTTTTAAAACATACATTGAACTTAGCATTGAATATAATCATTAGGTTAAGAGTCATCATCACAATGTTCTCTGATTTCCTATTTATTTAAAAGAAGCAAGAAGGGAGAGAGCATGGATATTAAATGTTATCTTGTGGGAGTATTTACAGAAATCTTGACATTTACCAAACTCAAGACACTTCACATCTCAATATTGCAAAAGCCAGAGGTTGTTTTGTTATGTGCCATCTAGTTAGAACTGACTTATCCCTGACCTTCCAGTAGGTTTTCAGAGGCTTCCAATCACATCAGAAGAGACTGTTCCTCTTTCTCCTGTAGAGATACAAGCGGTTTTGAGTAACCTGCCTCTAAGTTAACAGTGCAACTTCTTACCACTAGGCCAATAACTTCCTAGTAGTTGATAGCATTCTAAATGGAATGGAAGTAATATAAATAATCTAAAAATATTAACTGTACATTAGCTAATACATAGAACAGTATTGTAAAAAGAAAAAGAGCAGTAGGGTTGTTGTTGTTGTTTGCCGTTGAGCTGAGCACGACTCATAGTGACTTCATGAACAAAAGACCTAATGCCTTTCTATAACTATTGTTGTTTCTACAAGTTCATAGAGTTTCCATAGGCATGTGGTTTAGAAAGTGGATGTCACTCTTGCTTCCAAACCTGTTTTACAACTGGGAGCTCAATCAAATACTGCCCACACAGGGAAACTACCATGGCATTTTATACTCCAATGACACAAGGTTCAGTGACAAAGCAAACCCAGATTACCTCAGTATAGCAAATTGGCAAAGAGTGATGTACAAAGTAGAAGAATGTTCCAACCCTAATCTCAATAGTGGTTAAGGGTTGTCAGCTAGAATAAAACTCATAGTGACCCTATGATAAAAAAACCTGAACTCTGGTCAACAATTAATAGAAAACCTAAATACGAGTTTTATTATATATGATACTTAGTTTTATGACTCGCAGCACTTAACAAGAACAACACCAACATAGAGCTCTGTGGGCCTGGTGGATAGAAAGTTATGCTACTAAGTCAAAGGTGGGTGATTTTAATATGCAAGTCTGGTTTTAGTTGTTTTTGGTCAAACATTCTGCTAAGTGGTATAACACTGGTCTGTCCATTTGTTTTACAGAGGTATTTTGTGGTTGCTGTGATGCTTAACACTGTGACACTGATGCATCAAATGAGATATTTTTTTCCCCATAGTGGGCAGTGATTTGTGGATCTCTCCTATTAAAACAAACGTAGAAGCATGAGTGGAAATGTGGAAGCACTTCCAAAATAGCTTGCCTTCAGAAACTCCATGAATGTGGAGAGATGATGACAGTTATACAATTGTTCAGGTCTTTCATTCTTAGAGTTGCTGTGAGTCTTCTACAACTCGATGGCACTTAACAACAACAACAAAAACAATATGATACTTAGTAGCCAAGTAATGATGAACGTTACTAACCATGATGTTCCCCTACAGGGTCTAGCCCCTCCTGATAACATGTCGAAAATATAGGAAATTAAATTCTGCATTCTTTCAGTCTAAGGCTCACACTCTCTGCACTGCACCCAGAGCATTCTTCTGTTAATCCATGGTATATTTTATATTCTTCATCAACATCATAATTCAAAGGTATCAACTCTTATTTAGTCTTCTATATTAATGGTTTAGCTTTGACATGTATATAAGCGTTCTTTTAATGTATTTTTATTGCTTTTCATGTACTAATACCTTTTCAGTGTTTCATTCATATACTTTGTGTTTTATATAATCTGTCATTTAAATTTTGTTCACACAATCATTCATATATGTTCTATTTTACAATTTTATACTTATTTACAAAATTTGAATACATTGTTTTTCTCACCAGATCCTTACCATTTCCCTCATCACCCCTCTCATCAAATTGTGCAACCCAATGATTAATCCTCCCCTCGGCCCCCAGAGCACATCCTTGCTCTTCTGCTTCCAGTCTCCACTCTCTTGGATCCTCATACTCATTCTACAATAATGATGGTTTTATACAGTATTTGCCCTTATGAGACTGAGTAGGTTCACTCAGCATAATGCTCTCCAGTCCTTACAAAATCATTGCTTCTGGATGTGATTATACCATAATTTCTCAAACCATTTGATTGTGGTTGGACATATTCACTATTTCCACGTTCTTGTGATAGTGGATAATACTGCTATGAACAATGCTATACAAGTCTCCATTTGAGTCTCATATCTCATTTTCTCAGGGTATATTCCAAACAATGGAATAGCTGGGTCTTATGGAATTTCTATGTTCAGCTTTTTGAGGAAGAGTCAAACTGCCTTCCAGAGTGCTTGTGCCATTGTACAACCCCACCAACAATGTATGCAAGTTTCTTTCACACCACATTCTCTCTAATAGTTACTACTTGCTGTCCTGTTGAACTTTGCCACTGCTACTGGAATGATTTGGTACCTTATTGTACTTTTGATTTGCATATCTCTTCTTTCCAGTGATTTTGAGCATTTCTTCATATGTCTGTTGGTCATCTGAATCTATTCCTCTGTGAAAATTATTTTCATGTCTTTTGCCCATTTCATAAAATGTGCAACAATTAACAATTAGAAACCCAAGTTCTTTAAAAACTTTCATTATAATGTCAATAAAAAATAAATACTAAAGGAATCCCTACTTCCAATTTTCTACATTATATATCCTCCTTCCAATTACTAATCGATATTTTTAGCTATTGTCATTTTCAATCATGGTATATCGGTTAATAAATGTCTCAAAATCTTTAACCCATCCATTGACTCTGCTTTGTGCCCTTTCTAAGTCATATTTGCATTCTTTTCAACTTGAGAGGCTCTCTATAAAAATGTTTTACAACAATTAATAAAATTTTCATTTGAAAGTATTTCTAGAGGCCGACGACTTCTCTTCTTAGAGTGTCTTAGTGTAGAAACTACTCTAAAACTTTTTCATCGTAGTTGACTTTCGGATTTGATTGTACCAGTGACATAGCTCCTAACAGCACAACATAAAAGCAACCAAAGCAACTAGCAATGAGTGAACATAGTAATGAACAGGAACTATCAATTAAATATGCTTTCATTGTAAATAATGATTATGCAATGTTACAGATTGCATGTTGTTGTTACTATTTGCCGTCAAGTCACTTTTTCGACGCAAAGTGACCCTAGGTACAACAGCCCTAAATTCTGCTCTATCTTGTGTCAACATTATTGTCTCTGACACTACTACATCCATTACCGCAGTCACTGAATCATTCCATCTCATTGAGAGTCTTACTCTTTTGTACTGTCCCTCCACTCTCCCAAGCAGGATGTTCTTGCAACATGTCCAAACTGTCAGACAAAACTTCAGAAGCCTTTCCCCCAAGAAGCAGTCAGATTTCTCCCTCTCTAGGATAAACCTATTTGTTCTCCTAGCAGTCTGTAGTGTATTCAATACTCTTCTCCAACTCAAAGGCATCAATTATCATTCTATTATTTGAACTCCTTGTCCAGTTTTCTGAGGCATAGCAAGTAAATGCAAATACTATGGCCTGGATCAGGTACACCTTAGACTCCAGACTGACAGCATTGTTCTTCAGCACTTTTGAGAGGTCTCTGACAGCAGACTTTTCCAATGCAATATTTCTTTTAATTTCCTGGCTACTGGTACCAAGAATGTTGATTGTGGAGCCAAGCACACTGAAGCTCCTAACATCCTCAGTCTCTTCACCGTCTGTCATGATGCTGCCAATTGGCCCAGTGGTGAGAATCTTTGTTTACTTGATATTGAACTTCAATCCATATTGAAGGCTGCAGTCCTTGACCTTCTGTAGCAAATGCTTCCTCACTTTCAGCAAGCAGGGTTGTGTCATCTGCAAAACATAGATTGTTGATCTTTTATACAATAACAGATTATCTAATGCACAGTTAATTGAAATAATGCCCACTGAATGCAAATAGTCTAAACTGAAAGAAAATAAAAATTAAAACCATCTACTTTTGTTGCCTATCTATGGGTTCCTGTGACTTTTCTATTCAATTAGATGAACATTTGATTCACTGATACCATACAAGGTTTCACATCCTTAAAGTGAACATTTCCTTTCGGTTTACTGCTGCCAGAATCTGATTTTCTGCTCTAGTCTCGACTGTTTCCTCAAGAACAAGATTAATAGCCACTTGTCCTAACATTGTAGTGGAGTCTTATTGATGTGATTCAATTCCTCATTGCTGTTAATTCAGGTAGATTCTAACAGAGAGCAACCTGTGGTTGTAAATATTTATGGAACAAGATTGTACATCTTTCTCTTTTTTTTACAAAGTTGAAAAGTATTTTTAGTCTCAGATCATTTAATATACAATGTTAGTGAAATCAATGCCCCTTCCTGCACATGACAAAGCCACAATACCTATGTTATCAAATGGGTGGAAGCGGGGGTAAAGGAAAAGGAAAATATCCAGAGTGAAAACAATGTATAAGAACTTTGTAAGTAAACCAATATATAATTATTTATCCACTCTTTTCCTGTTCTTTTTTCTACCTGTGTTTGTCTTATTTTATAACAGCGGTGTTATGCAATATTTGTTCTTTTGCCTGAGATACTTTACTCAGCACAAAGTCTTCCAGGCTTGTTTCATTTTACAATGTTGTGTAATATTCCATTATATGAATATACCACAGGTTTTCTGTCCATTTATTTGTTGATGGAAAGTTGAGCTGTTCCCATCTCTTCAGTATTATGAATAAGGCAGCAATAAAAATGGGTGCACACACAACTGTTTTCTACTAGCTTATTTACAAATTCTTTTCATTTCCCTCACCCCCTCCCTCATCAAATTGTACAACCCAATGATTAATCCCCCTTCCCCCTGCACATCCACATCCCTCTGCTTGCAGCCCTCCTGGATCATTATACTCATTCTACAATAACAGTTTCATATAATATTTATCCTTCTGGCACTGAGTTCATTCACTCAGCATAATACTCTCCAGTCCCCCCCAATTTAGGTAATAATTTACAAAGTTATTGCTCCATACAACTTTTTAAATCACAGCTCTGATATCTTTAGAGCATATTCTTAGTAGTAGGATAGATGGATCGAATGGTATTTCTGTTTTCAACATTCTGAGAAAGCACGAGACCACCTTACATAGTGGTTGTACCATTTTATACTCTCACCAGCAATGAAGAAGAGTTTCAGTCTCTCCATGTGCTGTTTGTTACTCTGTTAAACTTCACTATTGTTGCCCTGGAATGTGATACCTTATAGTTGTTTTGATTTCTATCACTCTGATAGATCAGAATTTTGAAAATTTCTTCATATGTTTGTTGGCCGTCTGATGAAGTATCTATTTATATCTGACGACTATTTTGAGACTTAGATGATTAACTTTTTCTTGTTGAGGTGCCAGAGTATTCTATACATTTTAGATATGAGTCTTTTATCAGATATGTCACTGCCAAAATATTTTTCGTAGTCTGTGTATTTCCTTTTTTACCCTAGCTGGAGAAGAATTTTGATGTACATAGCAATTTGGTTTTTAGTAAGTCCCATTCATCTATTTTATTCTCTCTCATTTGTAGGTGTTTAGTTATGCTTGGATGTCTGCTCATGACATATATTAGAGATTCTGGAATTGTTCCTAGTTTTTTCCCTGATTAATATTAATCTTTGATTTTACTCCTGAGTTTCTGATCCACCTGGAATTTTTTTGTGTGTGTGTGTTGCTTCAGTATTATGCAGATGGTTTTCCAATTTTGCCAACAGCATTTGTTAAAGAGACTGTTATTTTTCACTTAACTGATTTTTACTCCTTGTCAAAGATCACATGACCATAGGTAGTAGAGTTCATTTCTGACTTCTCAATTATATTTCATTGACTTATGTGTCTGTCATTTTACCAGTACTATGCTGTCTTGACCACTCTGGCTGTGTAGTAGGATTTGGGATCAGGGAGTGTGATGACACCTACATTGTTAATATTACTTTGTTTATTTGGAGTCTACTTTCTGGGGAAAAATGGAAATTACTTTTTCCATGTCCTTGAAAATTAAATTTGTATCTGTATTAGGATTGCATTAAATTCGTAGATTGCTTTTGGAAGATATGTCATTTTCACTATATTGAGTCTTCCTACCCTTGAGCATGGTATATTACTCAATTTTTCTGGGTCTGTTTTTGTTTCTTCCATAAATGCTTTCTAAGTTTCTTTGTATAGATTGCTTGTGTGTCTAGCTATATTTGTTCCTAAGTATTTTATCTTGTAATTAGCTATTGTAATTGGTATAGCTTTTCTTAGCTCCTTCTCTATGTTCTCTTCTACTGTAGAGAAAATTTATTTTTGTTTGTTAATCTTGTACCATGGGCAAATTGGCTGAATTTGTTGACTATATGTGACAGGTATTTTGACAAATCTTTAAGGTTTTATATGTATACTGTCCTATCATCTGCTTATAGAGATAGTTTCCTCTCCTTTTTACCAATTCAAAGGCTTGTTTACTTCCTTTTCCATCTTTATGGATCTCACTAAGACTTTCAATGCAATATTGAATAAGAATGTTGGTTGTGGGAATTTGCCTAATTCCTGTTTTGAAGGAACGTGTCTTTATTCATTAGTCATTGAGAATGATGCTTACTGTTGGTTTTGTTATATACTGTTTACTATGTTGAGGAAATTCCCCTTTATTCCTAATGATTATTTTAATCAAGAAGAAGGGTTGGATTTTGTTAGAGGTCTTTTCTGAATCAGTTAATAGAATCATGTAGTTTCTGTTCTTTGCTTTGTCAATGTAATGAAATATATTAATTGTTTTTCTTATGTTGAATCATCTATGCATACTTGAGATGACTCAAACTTGGTCAAAGCAAATTATTTTTTTTATATATTGTTGGATTATACTGGCCATAGTTTCATTGAAAATTTTGGTTCTATGTTCATGAGAGATATTGTTCTAGTTATGCATGGATTTTTAATTATAAAAATGATATAAATAAAT
>NW_006399908.1:5399885-5403314 GCF_000299155.1 Elephantulus edwardii | reverse complement strand
GAGTCATGCTCTACTTGATGGCAATCAACAACAACAACAATTCATTTGTTTATATCATTTTTATAATTCAGAAGTTCATGCATAACTAGATCAATAGCTTTCATACTAATGAGCTGTGAGCTGGAAGTCTCTTGGTTTATAGTCAATTAGCACTTGATATGCCTGTATTTAAAAAGTGGCAAAGCTCAATTTATTAACTTATTTGAGGATAATTTTTTTTAAAAAATGGTACAGCAGGGGTCTATCTGTTTGCTGTACTGAAGTAACTTGGGTTTGTTGTGATGCTGAATGCTATAACATACGTGAGGCAAACACCATCTTGGTTAGCCATCATGGACAGTATTTATGGGGCTCCCAGATTGATTCAGGTTTGGAAGCAGGAGTGACATCCACTTCTAAAACCACATGCCTATGGAAACTCTATGAATAGAGGGAAATGATGAGAATTACAGAAGAGTTCAGATCTTTTGTTCATAAAGTGGCTATAAGTTGTACTAGACTTGGTGGCACTTGATGACAACAACAACCTTTATCACACGGGTTAAAAATGATTTCTTGAAGTTACAGTAAGGGTGTAGGTGAACTTTCCTTGATTGCTGATGCAAAATTCTGTTTGGGTTTTATATGTATACTACTCAATGCATTTATTTTCCAGAATTTGTTCTGGTGGCCCAGTGAGTAAGGAGTTGTAGAGTGACAAAGGCAACAGTTAGTTGAAACCTTCCAGCTGTTCTAAGTGAAAAAGATGAACAATTTTCCATGTGTCTGAAGTTGCTTTCAAGTCTACAGAAATAAGTTGATTTGTTGAGTATATTTAAATCCTAGATTTTATATTCATCAAAATAGTTGTTGTTTTTGTTATGTGATATTGAGTCCACTGCGACTCATATATACCCTATGCACAATAGCTCTAAACTCTTCCCTATCTTGAGCCAATCTCGTTGACTCTGACATACTTACTGGCATTACCCCAGTTACTGTGTCTATCGGTCTTATCCAGGGTCTTTCTCAATTGTGCTGACCCTCCTCCATTCCAAACTTGATGCCCTTCTCTAAAGACTGTTCCCTCCTGGCCCTTTGCCTAAAGAATGTAAGACAGATCTTCAAAAACCTGGTTTAAAGGAGAAATTCCGTTTTACTCTTTCTAGGATGGACCTGTTTTCTCTCTTGGCAGTCCATGATATATTCAATATTTTTCTCCAGCAAAGGTATTAATTGTTCTTCTTTTTTTTACTTTTTTGTAAAAGTACCATCATATCTTATCTGACTGGCACAGTAGGAAATTGTTTCTCCTTCTCCAGCAGAGAACCTGGTGAATTAGAATGGCAAACCTCTGAGATTGCAGTGCAGCTTCTTGCCACAAGGCTACCAGAGCTCCCTTCAATTGTTCTTCTTACGTTTTGTTACTGTTATATGCTGTTGAGTTGCTTGCGACTCATAGTGACCCTATGTACAGCAGCCCTAAACTCTGTTCTGTACTGTGCCAATCGCACGGTCTCTGATACACCTATCCTGACTACCCCAGTCATTGAATCAAACCATCTCATAGCGGGCCTTCCCCTCCTGTGCTGTCCCTCCACCCTACCAAGCATGATGTCCTTCTCGAAGGACTGGTCCCTCCTTAAAACATCTCCAAAGTATGTTAGATGGAGCCTCAGAATCCTTGCCTCCAAGGAGCCGCCCAGTTTAACCCTTTACAGGATGAATCTGTTTGTTTTCCTAGTAGTCCGTGGTACCCTCAATACTCTTCTCCAGCACCACAGCTCAAAGGCATCATCCTTAGTCATTGTCCAGCTCTCTGATGAATAACAAGTGATAGCAAAGACCATGGCCTGTATCAGACACACCTTAGTCTCCAGAGAGGCACCATTGCTCTTCAGCACTTTGGAGAGGTCCCTAACATCAGACTTTTCCATCGCAATGTGTCTTTTAATTTCCTGGCTACTGGTGCCAAGAGTGTTGACTGTGGAGCCAAGCAAACTAAAGCTATGAACAATCTCAATCCCTTCACCATCCATTGTGATGCTGCCAATTGGTCCAGTGGTGAGACTCTTTGTCTTCTTGACATTGAGCCTCAATCCATATAGGAGGCTGAAATCCTTGACCCTCTGCAGCAAGAGCTTTAGGTCCTACTCAGTTTCATCAATCAAGGTTATGTCACTGCATAACGCAGATTGTTGATAGATCTTCCACCAATCTTGACACCACATTTCTTCTCATAGAGCCCAGTGTCCCCGATAATCTGTTCTGCATACAGGTTGAAAAGATATGGAGATAGGACACATCCCTGTTGTACACCCTTCCCAGTTTTGAACCATGCAGTGTTTCCTTTCTCTGTTCTGACTACTGCCTCTTGGTCCAAGTATAGCTTTCTCATTAGCACTATCAAGTGTTCTGGGATTCCTATTCTTCTCAGAGTCAGCCACAGTTTGTTATGATCCACACAGTCAAATGCCTTTGCACAGTCAATGTAACACAGATATGCATTCCTCTGCTGTTCCCTGTTTTCTTCTTAAATACTTAGTCATTATCCAGCTCTTTGATGCATAGCAAATAATTGTGAAGACCTGACTAGTCTCTAGACTAACATCATTGTTCTTTAACACTCTGGAGAGGTTCCCTGTTAGCAGATATTCCTAATGCTATTTGTCTTTTGATTTCCTGACTGCTGGTGCCAAGAGTGTTGATTGTGGAGCTGAACTAGCTCAAATTGATAGCAATCTCTATCTCTTCTCCATCTACCATGTTGCTGCCTGTGGATACCCTCTACTTTTAACTAAGATCCATCTGGCATTGGCTATAATACCCCTAGTGCCACCGCCTCTTCTAAACCCAGCTCATATTTCTAGTAGTTTTTTGGTTGATATACTGTTCCAGTTGTGTTTGGAGCATCTTCAGCAGGATTTAGCTTGTGTGTAATATTAGTGATACTGTTGGATAATTTCCACACTATGTTGCATTGTATTTTTTTAAATGGGAATAAATATCAAACTCTTCTAGTCAGTTGGTCAGTTACTTTTCCTCCAGATTTCTTGACACAACCTGGTAAGCACATCCAATGCAGCATCTGTTTGTTGAATTTCATCAAACTAGACTTTTTTTGCTGTGGATATGTCAATTAAAAAAATAAAACAATCTGTCATCTAGAGGATACACAAACCATTACTGGTTAGAACACAACAATGACGAAGGACTTGTACTAGAATAATTAAAGCTGTTGAAGCATTAAGTAATTTATTTTGTGTATTAATAGTGCAATGAGTGATGACAATTGCTAAAAAATTACATGTACTACCATTAGGAATAAACCAGAGAAAATGCAAAAACTAATAATGTGATAGGTTCTTTAGTATGACATTTTATAAATATCTATATTTTACCTTTTTATTGGCTATATAAAAAATATAGGAGTATTGAATGTACCACGGA
>NW_006399908.1:5389219-5399319 GCF_000299155.1 Elephantulus edwardii | reverse complement strand
ATTATTTTGTTGATCTTATATAAAATCTACTCATCTACTCCTATATAAGGGAAGTCTAATGATTTTATAGTAAGAAATTATGCGGCTAACTTAAAGGCACGTGGTTTGAATCTACCAATCATACTTCAGGGCAATGATGGGTAAAACTTTTCTGTAATACTTGTAGCCTTTGAAAACCCACTAGAGAATCAATTCTGAGTTGGTTCTGACTTGACAACAAATGAACAACATCATTCCCATTTAAAAGTTGAGAAATTGAAATATTTACTTATTGCTCATACTACCTTCTCAGATTTGTCCTGTACTCTGTTTGCTTTATGTATTCATTTATACATATTGTTTGCTGGAGTTTTTGGTTGTTGTGGTGGTGATGGTTGTGGTTTTCACCTCTCCGGTTATTGTCATTCTTGCTTTTATTAAAACTAAAGACTCTATTTCTTAATGCTATTGGAGGTATGATTATGCTCTCTAGTTATGTATTTATCATTTTCAAATTTTATTTTTCATTTTCACTGCTTTGGAAACTAGTGGCCTAGTGGTAAGAAGCTGTGCTGCAATAGTGAACACATGCGGTTTGAATTCCCCAGGTGCTCTGTGGGAGGAGAATGAGCAATCTCTTTCAGTGTGATTCACTGCCTCTGAAAACCTGCTGGAGGATCAGCTATGTGTCAGTTCCAACTTGACAGTACACAATAACAACAATATATGTCTTATTAAATGCATGTTTATATTATATGATTTTATAAAACTGTATAAAGTATTAATTCTATCTTCCTTTTAATTTCCATTGGTTTTATACCCTGTTATCAATGTCTCTCATTTGCTACATAATTTATTAATAGTCTTTTCATTATTCTCTATGCAATTGATCCATATGCATTTCTTTCAAATTGAATCTGTCCTGTTTGTCCCTGTGATTCAATAAAGGAGATCTATTAGAAATACATTCATTTTTTCTCATAGTAACTGAAATAATTTTGGGATCTATGGTAGTCAGTTAATAAAAACTGGTAAGAATTTTGAAATGAGATAAAGATATTTTTCTTAAAAGAGTCACCTTCAAACGTTGTTTCAAGAGAGGAAAAATAGCTTAAAAGATGAAGGCTTATCTATTGAGATGATGTTTTACAGCTTTCCAGTTAGCCAATAGTTTTCCATCAGGAAGATGTGCAAAAGAATTGGATCCTCAAATAACTGCTTTAATGGATTATATTCCTTATAGCCTCAGGAGGTGTTATAATCACTCTGTTTGCGGTGTCCCACTGGAAGACTATACAAATTTATCCAGAACTATTTCCAGAGTAATTTTTGAGTTTATAAGTAGAATAATTCAGTAACTCTCACTGGGACTCATTCCAGTTCTACCTAGGCTTTCGTGTTAAGACAAGATTTGGGAAACACTGAGTAAAATAATCCTTTAAATCTTTCTCTTGATTAGAAGCCGTTCAATTTATTCCAGAGGCAGTTTCTTTTAAAGAGAGTCTAAATTAAATTTCTCTACTATTCCTTTCTCCTAGACTCTCTAGAAAGGTTTTAGAATATTACTTTTTTATTTATATCGGCATGTATATCTGTTGTTTCTTTGTGTTCTGCATCTGCCCCTTCTCATAATAAAAACTTTTGTTAAAAGGAAATCTCTTCACTCCACTCCAGTAGTGTGAGAGATGTCAATCTTCTAGTATTTTTACTTATGTTCAAAAGTTATGTAAGTATTGTCCTCCACTCTGAACTTGGTCTTGCCATGTGGACAGAATTGTTTGTTGAGATTTTTTTCTAGAGTCTCTCTGATTATAGATCCACTCATACATAAACAACAAGTATGCTCACTTAAAAGACTGGTGGTATAACTTAGAAAGAGGAAATCGTAGATAGAGTGATCATGTTCCATTAAGCTGCTGCTAGAGTACTTGAACTGGTTTGTTCATGATCTTTATTTATATTAATTATCCAACTATCTCACAAATTCTAATTTAATCAGTTTTAAAACCAGCATAGTTTTAAAATAAGATTTTATTCTATACTCAATCTAAAAAATTAATTGTTCCTTATCTTCTGTGTGGAAGAACAATACAGCTCAGAAAGCTTACATCTGAAAAATGCCAGCATTGACAAATACTAATCTTCCAAATACTATATAAGCAAAGAATAACAAGAGCACAATTGTTACTCTGAAATTATTATACTTTATTTACATCAGTACCATTATTTAAATATAATTTAAATGATGTGGGGAAGAAAATGAATCATTTGATTCAAAATCATGTTATGTTAATCACTTAAGGAGTTTACCAGATAGCCAGATAATGAATAGCATTATAGACACAAAGTAACATGAAACATGTGAGAGATTCACACACACACACACACACACACACACACACAGAGGAATCTCACAATTTCACAAACCCAGAGGTCATACACACACAGAGGTATAGTGCATTCTTCAAATGAACTGATTTTGTCTTAAAACTCTCCTATTGTTTGGCAAGTGGAAATGAAAATGTCATGTCTTCCCTAACTTTTCTACAATTTGTTCGTATTTTTCTTGTGGAGCTGCTGGCAGATTCGAATCATCAGTGGTATGGCCTTTGTGTAAGCGGAAGAGCTCCCTGTGGGGTTAGCCACCAGAGCTTCCGCACTGAGCCAATGAAAAAAATGACTATCTTAATGTAGTTTCTGCACTTTAAAAAGTTATAAATTTTTTTTAGTAGCTATGAATAGAATAGAGCATAGAAACAGTGCTTAGTTCAAATTCAGGAAAGGAGTATGTCAAGGTTGCATCCTGTCTCCATACATTTTCAATACACATGTAGAACAGATCATTCGGAAAGCAGGGTTTTATCAGGAGAAGTGTGACATCAGCATTGGAGGAAGACCTCTCAACACCTATGTTATGCAGATGACGCAACCTTGCTTGCTGAAACTGAAGATCTGAATCACTTGCTGCAGAAGGTCAAAGATTGTAGCCGTCAGTATGGATTGAAGCTCAACATCAAGAAGACAAAGATTTTCACCACTGGACCAATTGGCAGCAGCACCATGATAGATGGAGAAGAGACTGAGGTTGTTAACAATTACAGCTCCACAATGAATACTCTTAAAACCAACAGTCAGGAAATCAAAAAGATGAATTGCACTGGGAAAATCTAATGTCAGAGACCTCTCCAAAGTCCTGAAAAGCAACAATGTCAGTCTAGAGACTAAGGTTCACCTAATCCAGTTAATGATCTTCACATTTACTTGCTATATCAGAGAGCTGGGCAATGACTAAGGATGACAGAAGAAAAATCAATGCCTTCAAATGTGGAGCTGGAGAAGAGTCTTGAAAACAACTAGGTCTGACTTGGAGAGGGTAAATCCAAGTTTCTCTGTGGAGGCTATGATTTTGAAGCTCTATCTCACATACTTTGGGCACGTGGCCAGGAGAGATCAGTTCTTGGAGAAGGACATCATGCTTGGAAGGGTGGAGGGACAGCACAAGAGAGCAAGACCCTAGATGAGATAAATTGATACAGTAACTGGAGCAATGGGGATTGGTATGTCAGAATAGTGAGAGTAGCTCAGAACAGGGCAGAGTTCAGAGCTGCTGTACATAATGTTACTACGGGTTACAGGCTATTCATTAGCACATAACAACAATAGCAGTGATGTGACAGGCACTATTCTCTTTGTGTATATTGTACCAAAAGAATAGACAAAGACAAATAAAAAGTAAATAAATGATCTAGTGTGTATAAAGGTGATAATGACTATAATGAAACAAACAAACAAACAAACAGATAAACCACCAACAACGAAAATCCAAAGCAGGTGAGGGAGAGGTGGATAGGTGAGTTTCAACCTTAAGTAGGAAAGGTAGCCTTGAATTATTGAATGTTTAAAGGAACAGAGAAAGTAATATATCTGAGCAAACAATCTTGATTGTGCTTAATGAACAATGAAGACAATATCTGAAACTGGATAAACTGAAGACAGAAGAAATGTGTACAGAGATTTGAGAGAGCAAGATCATGATAATGTCAGATGCCATTGCTGTAGGACTCCAGTTCTCACTCTCAGTGAGGAAGAATTCACTGGAAAAAGTGGATGAGTCCCATAGTCTTTTTCCAATCCATATATAATAAGATGCTTTCTCAACTCTGGTGTGTGCTAATGCTCCTTTAAGAAACTCTCCTCCTCTAAAAAGGAGAAAAAACATTTTTATTACCAAAAGCTTACAGCATTCAAATGAACTTTAAGGATCACACCCCCTAACCCCACATAATATTGTTATTACACATCTTTGACTCAGAACTGACTAATCGCTAAACCTCCAACTAGTTCTCTGGTGAGGCAATAAACCTCAGCAGGGGAGATTTCTGATTTTCCTGCCCTCACAACAATTGGTGGATTCAGACTTCAGTATTGGCTTAAGGTTAGCAGTATGAATCTACTCATTTTATTCAGAATTCCTTTCTACACATTGCTTGTTTTTCTTTCTAGACACAGAAAGCTCATAGTGGCCCTCCCTTATCATTCTTTTCATCCCTAACACACATGAGTGCCTTGCCACAGTTACTCTGTTAATGTATCTCGCTGAGGGTCTTGTTCTCCATATTCAGTGAGTCTAGTCCTTAAGGAGTTGTGCTGCCAGCTGAAAGTTAGCACCTCTCTAGAGGTTCAAATCCACCTCAGCAGCTCCATCAAGAAAATTGAACAATCACTGTCTCCTTTCCTGTGATTTATATAGCCTCTGGAAACCGACTTACAGGTTAACTATGTCTTGGTTCCCACTGGATGGCAATGCATTTTTTAGTTTTGTGCAATATTAACAAGTTTGTAAGGTGAGCATTCCTATAGCATCAGGGATACTTTGAATGCTTAGAGCTTTGTGAATCAGGTTACAATACAGAATTGTGCTTAGACTATGCAGGAGTGGCATTTGATTCCTAAACAACATGCCTCTGGAAAAGTCTGTAAACTTTGATAAAGAAAAATAGTTATAGAAAGTCTTCAGGCCTTTTCTTCTTAAGGTTACTAAGAGTTGTGCTCAACTCGAAAGCAATCAACAACAACAACATCTTAAGATAAGGCATATGAGAAATAGGTGTTAATCAAAAGCAAAATGAATGATTAATAATAATGCTATACATTACTTTAAATTGTAAATGTGCTTGTGTGATATACAAGTTGAACTTTATTAGACAACTGTGTGATTTAAGTATTTTATATTTTTACAGTAACTAAAGAAATGGAGCCATACTTATTTTTTCTTCTTGTTATTTTGAGTCTAAAGTGAAAAAAAAAGTTTTAAAAGAGAAATTTCTGTATTGTCTTACCTAACATTCCTTTTAGCATTTTTTGACAGCGTTTAGATTAGTTCTTTCCAATGAATTGGTAACAACCTCAAAATAAGTGGTTTTGAGGTATGTTTATATAACTTTGAACAAAATAATAGATTTGGAAACATTACTTCTTTGCAAATGCTAAACTGTGATTTTGAAAATTCACAGTTTGATTTAAGGTGTTATAAAAGATAACTTGTTTTATCTGGTATATTTCTATCTTTTGAACATAGTGCTAATGCCAAAATTCTGTTCTAAATATAGATAGCCTTCTTCCCACTATGAATCTTTCATGCCAAACAAGGAAGTCAGGATAATATAGAGAAAGTAAAATTCTAGGTGGAAAAAGAAAAGAATGAAAAAGTTCTGAAGAAAAATTAAAATAGTATAGAAAGATATCAATGGCTTCAGGAAAATCAAAAGTCAAATCATATAAATACCTGAAACAATTAAAAAGTGCATATGTATATTTTTCTGGTGGATAAGAATATATTGTTGTTGTTGTTGTTAAGTGTCATCTAGTTGTAGATGACTCATAATGAAAATGTGAATGAAAGACCTGAATACTTGTATAAATGTCATTGTTTCTCCACGTTCATAATGGAGGCAAGTTATTTTGGAAGATGCCACTCCTCCTCTTCCAAGCTTGTTTTAGCTGGGGAGCTCCACCAAACACCGTCCACTATTACTAACAATTATTGCATTTGACATATCATTGTCACTGTGTTCAGAATCACAGCAAGAGTTACCTTTGTACAGCAAATGGACAGACCAGTGCTATATCACTTAGAAGAATGTTTGACCAAAAACAATTCAAACCAGGCCCGAGGGCTGCAGACTAAAATCACCCACCTTTGGCTTGATAGCATGACTTCGGTCCACTAGGCCGACTGAGCTCTCTCGTTGTTGTCGTTGTTGTTGTTGTTGATGATGATGATGATCTCTGTCAAGTCTCACACAACTCATAGCGACTCCGTGAAAAAAAAGACTTGAGGCCTTTCTATAACTGTTGTTTCTCCAAGTTCATAGAGTTTCCAGAAGCATGTGGTTTAGGAAGTGGATTCCACTCCTGCTCGCCAACCTGTCTTAAAACAGGGAGCTCAACCAAGCACACCATGAGAAGCCATAATGGCATTTGAGACCCCAGTGGTACAAAGTTCAGCATCACAGCAAACCCAGATTACTTCAGCACAGAAAATTGACAGAACAGTGCTGTATGACTTAGAAGAAAGTTCCTCCAAAATATAGTAGCAAAGGATTTAAAGATAATCCTTCAAACCTGACTTATTAAATAAAAGGGTGTTCTAGGAAGTTTTGATGACTCTAATCAAGAGGCTTTAATAATAATAAACAAACAAACATACTCCATATGGTCTTCAACCAAAACAAGAAAGCCCATCTTACAGAGTCCAGTCATTTCATGTAGTTTCCAAAATGGAGTCAATGGCTTGGCCTTAAATGCAAATGTCCTCCTGGAGGTCTTGTTAACTCTGAACAATAGGTTTAACCAGTGAAAAATACACACAGATCCTCAACCAAAACAAGAGGACCCTCATACAGAGTCCAGCCAATAGAAGTCCAAAATGGAAGACAATGGCTTGACAATATATATTGTTGTTGTTGTTAAATGCTATCTAATATTGACCCCATAAACAAACGACTTTAACCGTGATCTATCACTATTCACTATTGGCCTTTCTCTAGTTTATAGAGTTCCCATAGGCATGTTTTAGGAATTGGATGTCTATCTATCTATCTATCTATCTATCTATCTATCTATCCATCTATCTATCATCTATCTCTCTATTTATCTATCTTTCTGAAAAATGACAAAATTTTTTATTCCCATCTTTTCATGGTAAAATTGATATAAAAGTGATTTTTAAAAGAATAAATAATTGAAGGGTTCTTCTTATACACACTGTGGTGGTGGTGGTGGTGGGCTGTCCAGTGAAAATGAAGTCATAACTGATCCTTCAATGGTTGTTATAGGCAATAAATCACAAAGGAGGAGATTACTCATCCTTCTCTGTCAAATCTGCTGGTGGATTCCAACAGCATTCATTTGGGATTTCAGAAGAATTTCTTACCACTAGGCTAATCAGAGCTCCTTTGAGAGATAAAATAATTACTTTTTTTAAAAATTTTAATTTCTGTCACTCAGTCACTTCTCTTCATTGCTATCTTGATTGAACGAGCTCATAACTGATCTTCCATTGGCTTTCTGAGCTGTAAAATTCCCCATCTTTTCTCACTGAGCCACAGATCGTTTTGAATCCCCAGAGAGGCACAGCCTTTAGGCCAGTAGCACAACTTTCTATGGACTGCACCCTTAGACCTCTTGTGAAGATCCAAACCCAAAGGTTACTGCACACACACACACACACACACACACACACACACACAAGACTGACGCACACATTTATAACAGGTGGCAGAAAACATTTATAAACTGCAGTACCACCCAAACCTCCCTGTCCCTTGAGGTGTATCCCTTCCATTGTATTCTCCTTACATATATGGAAAGTTTGGAAGGTCATGATGGCAACAATGGATGAAGGTAAATGTTTTAAGGATTCACCCTTCCAAAGTTGATAAAGAAAACCTGAAAAGTGACTATATGATAAACCAGGTAATTATAACATTGTCATTGTTGTACGATAGAGTCAGAAGTGACCGATACCTGATCTTCTAGCAGGTTTTCAGAGGCAGTTAATTGTCCAGGAGGAGACTGTCCATCCTTCTTCTGTGGAGCAGTTAGTGTCCTCAAACTGTGTGCCTTCAAGATTGCAGCCAAGCTTCTTGCCACTCGGCCACCAGAGTGCCTTAATTATAACATAAGGGAGAGGGGGCTTACAAATTCCCTGAGATTTTGTTTTTCTGGGAATATCTTGATTTCTCCTTCATATTTGATGGACAATTTTACTGGGTACAGTATTCTTGGTTGACTGTTATGCTCTATGAGTGTTAGATATATGTCATTCCACTGCCTTCTTGCTTGCATGGTTTCTACTGAGAAATCAGTGCTTAACCTTATCTGCTCTCCCTTATACATTACTCTTTCTTTTTCCCTCGCTGCTTTCAGAATTCTCTCATCTTTGGTTATGGCAAATTTGACTATGATATGTCTTGGTGTTTTTCTTTTGGGATCTGTTCTATATGGTATTTTCTCAGCTTCTTGAATATATATTCTCTCATTATTCACTATGCCGGGGAAGTTTTTTCTAGTAATTCTTCCATAAAATTTTCGGTTCCTTTACTTTCTTCTTCCTGTTCTGGGATTCTGACGATGCACAAGTTATGTCTCTTAATGGTGTCCCACATTATTCTTAGGTTTTCTTCTTTTTCCTTTCTTTCTGATTCTGCTTTTTGTTGTAGCAGATCAGTGGTGAATTTCTCTTCTTTCTCACTGGTTCTGTGTTCCATCTCTTCAACCCTGTTTATGCGCCCATCCATCATGTTGACAGCATCTGAAACATTGGTCCTCATATTTTGGATTTTGGTTTCTTGTTTTTCCAGGGTCACTAATACCTCATTTGTTTTATCTGCATTTTTTTGAATTGTTTTTTAAGCTTCTCCAGTTTTTAGCTTGCAGTGTCATGTAATTCTTCAAGTTTGACTTTCACCCATTGAAAATGTTCAGTCAGAAAGTTCCATCAAAGTTTCTGGCTTTATAATATCCATTGACACTGTGTCAATTTGTGTGTGTGTATGTGTGTGTGTGTGTGTGTGTGTGTGTGTGTGTGTGTGTGTGTGTGTGAGACATCTTGCTTTGGGTTTGTGTAGGGTGTGGGGTAGACTGATTTTTTTTTTTTTTTTAGTGACATTGTGTGGTAGAGTTTTTCATGCCTTTGGTGATAGTCAGTTCTTGATCTGAAGTCACTGCTCCAGAAAGGGATTGGGCAGGTGTGTGTGCAGATACACGTAGAGGGGATGCACACAGATACATGTGGGGGCAAGCAGGAAGGGGGGTGTTGGTGCAGACACATATGGGGGAATGCATGAAGATAAGAATAAAAAATTGGGAAGCTTTTGTTACCACTCAAGAACTGGGTCTGCCACCTCAGTTGAGCTCCAACTGTCTCACTCCCTCATACATCAGATGAAGAGGTCCTACACGGTCCACCATTCAACAGTGATTCTCCCTCCCCCAAGTCACTAAAATCCATGCTGTCCTGCTTGCTTCTGGTGTCTGGGTCCTACTGTGGCTTGCTGTTCCCCTCCAAGGTTCTCTGCTCCCCTGCTGAGACTCACTGCTCTCCCACCGAGGCTTGCTGCTTCCTGTTGAGGCTCACCGCTCCCTCTGAGTCTTGCTATTCTCTTGTGAGGCTCACTGTTCCCACAACTCCAAAACTAGTTATTTTAATAATAGTTCTCATTCAAATTCCATCTGTCCTGCTTGCTCTTTGAATGTTGTTCTGTCTGATTTATTTTTTAAGTGCTCAAATTAAAAAAAAAATATTTTTATTGTTCATATCATTTTTTTCTTACACTCTTTCATGAAATAAGCTAAACTAAAGAGCTGGCCTGTGTAGAACTAACAAAAAAAATAAATAAAAGGAGAGATAGTACTTTGGCTTGAGAAAAGGTAGGACAAGTGAAAAACCTTACGATCCTGTGTGTATTGTGAAACTCTGCTATATCCAGAAACCTGTGGACATTTTAGGAATGTAGTATGTGCTTCTTGAGCCTTTCTTATTGAAAAAGATAAAGGAAATTAGATGGCATTAATTTTTTTCATTTTCATTTATTGATTCACTGTAAAAAATATTATAA
>NW_006399908.1:5387030-5389114 GCF_000299155.1 Elephantulus edwardii | reverse complement strand
AATTAATCTGTGTGATCATAGAATTTTCTTTCTTCTGAAGATACTGAGGTGATAGAATATTATATGAGGTGGATTAACTCAGTGACAGTGGTAATCAGGGTGGCTGTGTCAGAGACATTGAGATTGGCACAGAACAGAGCACGGTTTAGGGCTGTTGTACATAGGGTTACTATGAGTAGCAATTGACTTGATGGCACATAACAACAACAACAACAACAATTTTAAAATAAGATAATTTTAAAAACTTTAAATTTCCAAGAATCATTGAAAAAGAAGCTAAATTTGTATCACAAAACTGAATTTATTTTAAAAAGCAATGCTTCCATTCCTCAAATATTTAATTAAGAGATATTATACTAACTTGAAATGAGGCTTAAACTCAGAAAACATATCTTAAAATTATTTTAATTAGACAGTAGACCTTTTAGAAATGAAAGATCAATATTGCTAAACTTTTTAAACTTAGAGAATAGAATTCACAAAAAGGAAATTATCTAAAGATCAGATATAAAATAAATACGTATATAAATAATTACTACTCCTTTCCAAGTGATTGCGTAGTAATCTTTGTGAATTTAAAATTGAGTAATAAAATTACGAATGGAGAGAGTGTGTATAGGCATAATAATTCATTTCTCCTACTTTAATCAGTATTTCTATTTGCTCGTTCTTCCCATCCTTTTACTTTCCTTTTCCATTGTGGATAAAACATCTCATATAACTTTAAATGGGTCTGATTTAACACAAAAAGGAAAATAACCACAATTGAGACAAAAAAAAATACGATTTCAATTTAGTTAAAATTCTTTTTCCAAGTTTATATAACACATTTCATTATTTTGTGTCAATGGAGCATTTGTTCAGGAAACAATGGGTTAGGGAAATAAATGTATTTTTAAAAACCCACAAAAACAAACAAACAAACAAAAACAAAAAAGAAAAAACAACAATCCCACAACCCACACACCCCAGCTCTTTTATAAGATCCATTATTCTATTAAGATTTGCTTTCAGCTTGATAATTGCCTTCGTAGTTAAAGGCATTTAATTATATGACTTAACAACTCACATAATGCTTTTAGAATAATAAAAATTCTTTAGAAAGTATCTCATTTGTGTGGCACAGTATCCTGACATTGTTCTACAAGTCATTGATCTTGATATACAAGTAGAGTAAGTACAAACAGAAGTTTAATATGAAAATACTTTTTTCTTAGGAAAACCTATAGAGTTCCAGCACTTAAAGAAAATATGTCTCACTCCAAATGATGGAAATTATTTTCTCAGTGATAACTGAGTCCCCACAAGATTTTATAACTTTCCTTTTTCTATTCTCTAACAAATGAAAGAGCAATACTCTTAAACTATGTTTAAACTAGGATATCTAGTTTCTATTTTTCTTTCTCTTTCTAAATTTTAAATTAGGTTTGTAAATTTTAAACTCTGTTTAAACAAGGTTTCTTAGTTTCTGTTCTCTTTCTTTTTTATTTTTTTCAGAACAGTTTTAGACTTAACAGAAGATCAGACTGATTGTACAGAATTCTCACATATATCATCCTAACAAAAAGTTTCCTATATTTTGATATTTTTTACATTAGTGTAGGATGTTTGTTATAATTAATGAGCAAATACTATTATTATTATTTCTATGTGCCATCAAGTCATTTGTGACTCATGTACCCTATGTACAAGAACCCTAAAGGCCGTTCTATCCTGTGCCAACCTCACTGTCTCAAACACATTCATTCCCACCACTCCACTCAAAGAATCGATCCATCTCACCTACGGTCTTCCTCTCCTGCACCATCCCTCCACTCTCCCAAACATGATGTTACTCTTCAAGTTCTAGTCCCTCCTTGAAACATTCCCAAAGTATGTCAGACAAGCCTCAGAATCCTTGACTCCAGGGAACATTCTGGCCTCACCTTCTCCAGGAAAAACCTGTTTGTTCTCCGAGCAGTCCATGGTATATTCATCATTCTTATACAGCACCACAACTCACAGGCATCAATTCTCTTTCTGTCATCCCTATTCACTGTCTAACTCTCCGATGCATAGCACGTAATTGCAAAGATTATAGCCTG
>NW_006399908.1:5383380-5386105 GCF_000299155.1 Elephantulus edwardii | reverse complement strand
GGCTGGCTGTCCTCCAGATTTCCTGGCACAACTTAGTGAGCACATCCAGGGCAGAGTCTGTTTGTTGAAATAAATCAATTGGTATGCTGTCAACTCCTGGAGCCTTGTTTTTTACCAATTCCTTCTAGCAACTTGAATTTCCTCCTTTATCACCATAGGTTCTTGCTCATGTTATTTCAAGAAATTCCTCTGTGTCAGCTAATTCCTTCTGATACAGTGATTCTGTGTACTCCTTCCATCTTTTTTTGATACTTCAATCCATTTTAACCAAGCTCTTTTACTCTTGTGCTGTACCTCTACCCTTCCAAGCAGGATGTTCCTCTCCAAGGACTGGTCCCTCCTTGCAACATTTTCAAATTTTGTCAGACAATGCTTCAGAATGCTTGCCTCCAAGGAGCCACCTGGCTTCACCCTCTCCAGGATGAACCTCTTTGAAGTCCATGGTGTATTCAGAACTCTTCCAGGACCACAGCTCAAAGGCATCATTTCTCCTTTTATCATCCCTATCATTGCCCAGCTTTTTGATGTGTAGGACGTAATAGTGAAGATCATGGACTGGATCAGGTGCATCTTAGTCTGCAAACTGATATTGCTGCTTTTCAGTACTCTGGAGAGATCCCTGACAACAGATTTTTCCCAATGTTATTCATCTTTTGATTTCCTGGCTGCTGGTACCAAGCGTGTTGATTGTGGAGCCAAGGAAACTGAAGCTGTCAACAATCTCAGTCTTTTCACCTTCTAAAATGATGCTGCTAATCGGCCCAGTGGTGAGAACCTTTGTTTTCTTGATGCTGATGTTCAATCCATATTGAATAGTGTAGCCCTTGACCTTCTGCAGCAAGCACTTCAAGTCTTCCTCAGACTCATAAAGCAAAATTGTGTTGTTTGAATTTCATGAAATAATATATAAGCAAGAACCTATGGTGAGGAAGGAGGAAGTTCAAGCAAAAAGTTGTTGAAGAGTTTTTCTCTGATTCTGATGTCACATTGTTCCTCTTAGAGCCCAACTTCCTGGCTGATCTGTTCCACATGTAGATTGAAAAGGTATCTTAAAAAAAAATTCCCTGCTCTGCATCAAGTCATCCACTTTCTTCTTCCAAACCTTAGAAATCATCTTGTTATCTCTATAGTTTTGTCATTTATAGCATGTTATAGGCAGACCTTTAAAATTTCGTTCTATTTTGCTTTCTTGTGCTTTGAAGTTTGTGGGGATTTGTTTGTTTTTTTTATAACAAAGTATTGTTACCAGCAGTCAGGAAATCAAAAGATGAATTACATTATGACAATCTGTTCTTAGGGACCTCTCTAAAGTGCTGAAGAACAAGAATGTCAGTCTAGAAACTAAAGTGTGCCTAATCCAAGCCATGGTCTTTGGAATTGATTGCTCTGGATTAGGTAACTGGACAATGACCAAGGATGATAGAAGAATTGATTCCTTTGAGTTGTGGTGCTGAAGAGGAGTACTGAGTATTACATGGACCACCAAAAGGACTAAAAGATCTGTCCTGATGAGAATGAAACCAATCTGCTCCTTGGAAGTAAGGATTTTGAGACTTTGTCTCGTAGCCAGGAGAGGTCAATCTTTGGAGAAGGATATCGTGCTTGGAAGGTTTGAGAGACAGCACAGGCAGGGATGGTCCTTGATGAGATGAATTATTGACACAATAACTGGGGTAGTGAGGGTAGGTGTGTCAGAGACAGTGAGATTGACTCAAGATAGAGCAGAGTTCAGAACTATTATGTTTTGGGTCACTATGAGCTGCAGTCAGCTTGACGGCACATAACAACAAACAACATTAATTTTTACAAACTTGGTTAATCAAATCTATGCACTTCATTTTTTCCAATAATCCATGCTCACTTCATTTCTCAATGTCACGTTTTTTTAAAAAAACCTGACAATATTTTAAACTTTTTGGGAAACTAGAGTATAAAGAAACATTTATATGCACTTGGAAGCCAAAAAACTTCGCATGCTAAGTTTATTGCATTATTAGCTTTATTGTGGTGGTCTGGAACATAACATGCAGTATATCTGAGATAGGCCTGTTCTTCAAATCAAACGTATATAGCACTTGATGAAGAATTTACAGATCATCTTCCTCCACTTAACAACATGTACTTAAGATTTTTCAATGCCTTTTTTGACTCGGTATTTCATTTCATTTTATTACTGAATAATATTTTGTTATGCAGATGATTCTGTTCATTGCACTTTATAAAAAGAAAAAATAATAATCTTATGCTTTTTGTCTTCTTTCTTTTGTTTTAGTTGTGCATTTTTTATGATGATGCTTTCTTTCATTGTGATTCCCTGTACAAAGGAATAAAACACTACTTGGTTTCCATGATTGTCTTTATAAGGCATTTCTCCACACTAATTCATCTTAGTCTGGAAGCTTCATTGAAATATCTTCAATGTCACAAAATTATTCAAGTCTCTGAGGACAATGATATCTTTTCTGTGCATCAGGTGCACTGACTATAAATCAAATCTGACTCACATGAAAGGTAACAATTTTACCTCAAAATGATCACTTCATGATCTCCATTAAATATGTTGTTGTTATGTTACTTGCAACTCATAGCAACCCTATGTACAATAGCTCTCATCCCTGTCTGATCTTAAGCCAATCTCACTGTCTCTGACAGATCTGTCCCCATTATTCCAGTTACTATGTTTATCCATCTCACCCAGGATCTTCCTTCCTGTACTGTCCCTCCA
>NW_006399908.1:5376454-5381940 GCF_000299155.1 Elephantulus edwardii | reverse complement strand
CACAACTTGGTGAGCACATCCAGGGCAGAATCTGTTAGCTGAAATACATCAATTGGTATACCATCTATTCTTCGGGCCTTAATTTTTCTTTAAAATGTTATTGAGCTAAAGCTACTTTAGTTGGAAAGAATCTTTGTGAATACAATACTTAAAAAGTAATCAACTACTGTATTTTAAATCTAAGTAGGCTAGAATAATGTTACGTGCTATGTAACAGAAAACTGGACAATGACTAGGGATGATAGAAGGCGAATTGGTGCCTCTGAGCTGTGGTGCTGGAGAAGAGTATTGAATATACCATGGATTGCTAGGAGCACAAAGAGGTTCATCTGGGTAAGACTGAAACCAGACTGTTCCTTAGAAGCAAGGATTCTGAAGCTTCAAGCTTGGGAGGGTGGAGGAACAGCATAAAAGAGGAAGACCTTGGATGAAATGGATTGACTCAGTGACTGGGGTTATGGGGGCAGCTGTGTCAGAGATAATAAGTTTAGCTCAGAATAGAGCAGATTTCAGAGGGTACATGGGGTTGCTGTAAGTCTCAAGTGACTTGATAACAAAAACAATAACAACAATAATTCTTTTCTCAAAATAAGAGTAAAATTAATATCTTATCATCAAATATAGTTGAAGAAATGCAGGTGTTGACTAGAAGAGCTAATATAACTTGCTAGAATGTAGGCTTCTTCTATAAGTAAAATTAATGTGATCTAAATATCTTTTGTTCTACAGAGGAAACCATGTTTTAAGCAATTCATCTTTCTTCTGCCTCAGTCTGATGATGCGTAGTATTAATGCATCATTAAAGAGACAGCTTTCAGAAATGATATATTAGTATAACACATCACTGGAGAAATGAGAAAGGATGCACAATTCTATATAATTCATGCTAATCTTTGAAGAAGAGACTTTATTGTGAAATCAGTCTGAGATGTAAAAGACTACAATGGTTGCACACCTTAAGTAACCAAAATGAATATGTTGTTGTTGTGTACCATAGAGTCAGAACTGACCCATACCTGACCCTCCAGTGAATTTTCAGAGGCAGTTACGCATGAAAGGAGCTTCCCTACCCTTCTCCTGTGGAGCAATAGAGAGAATAAATTTGTAAAATGAAATGAGTAGAATTTTGTACAGTTCAGGAATTTAATGAGACACTTCTGAAAACTGGAAGAAGAATTCAATTAAATGTGAATACATTTTTTTCATATTTTGTTGTTGTGAGATGCCATCATATCAACCAGGACTCCCCTTGTCTGGTCATGTACAATCTTTACAATCTCTGTCATGCACAATCTCATTATGGTGGTCACAGTGTCAATCTATCTTGATGAGGGTCTTTCCGAATCTTTTGTTGGCAGCTTAGTTGTAAGAAGCTGTGCTGTCAATCAAATGCACAAGGTTTAAATTCACCAGCTGCTCTTTGGAAGAAATATGGAAATTTCTTCCTATGCAATTCACAGCCTTTGAAACCCCACTGAAGGACTGTCTAAATTAGTTGTGAATTGATGGTACCCAACAAACAGAACAACTAACTTACTCAGAGATGTATTTCTTCAAGGACTGTCTTCTCCTTACAAAAAAAAATTAAATAAAATAAAAAATCCCAATATGAATGAGAAAAGTTTCACTGTCATTTACCTCTAAGGGGCATGTTCGTTACATTTAATTCAAGACAGATTTACTTGTTCTTCCAGCAATCCATGAAACATTCAATATTCTTCTCCAGTATTACAATTTAAAAGTATTAGTTGGTGTTGTGGTGTTTTTTTTTCTGTTCTGTTCGGATTTGAGATGAGTAAGAAACAATTATCAGTATCATGGGTTGGATCAGGCACATTTTAGTCTTTAAACTGACACCCTTGCTCTTCATAAACTTGGAGAGATCCTTGACAGTAGGTCTCCCCATGATTTCTTGATTGCTATTACAATGGATGTTGATTGTGGACCCAAGTAAAATGAATTGTTAACAACTTCAATCTCTTTTCCATCCACCATGATACCTTCTATTGGTCTAGTGGTGAGGATCTTCATTTTCTTGATGTTTAAATGAAACCCATTTTGAAGACTATATAGTCTTTGATGTTCTGCAGTATTTCAAGTCTATTTAATTTTTTGAAAGCTAGGTTATGTTACCTGCATAAAGCAGGTTGTTGACAAGCATTCATTCAATCTGTATGTCAAATATTTCTTGATCCCAATCTTCCTTATGTCCACTTCCTGAAATGTTTTGCTTAGCATTCAGATATTCATAGGGATGGGGAAAGGAAAGAAAATTTATATGAACCTTTCCTTATTCTGTTCAGAAAACTTTGTCTGTGTACAACATTCATAAGAACAAAAGTAGTGTTCTAAGACTCCCATTCTTCTCAGTGTTAGCCAAAATGTGGTATGATCTATCCAGATGAATATCTTTCTATAGTCAATAAAACACAAGTAAACACCTTTCTGATATTCTCTGCTTCCAGTTATTTCTGACATCAGCAATGGTATCTCTTGTGTCATGATCTCTTTAGAACCCAGCTTAAATTTCTGACAGTTTCCTGTAAATATTTTTCCAGTTATTCTTTTTAAATGATCTGCAGTAAGGTTTTACTTGCATGTGATGTTAAAAATATTGATCAATAATTTATGCATTCTTTGGACAATCAGTTGTTGATACTGGGAACAAATATAGATGTCTTTCAGTCAGTTGGCTAGGTAGCTAGCCTCCATATTTGTTGGCAGAGACTGGTGAATATGTCCAGAATTTAACTTCACAGAGTCACTGTACCAAAAAGAACCTATTGAAGAAGTAGAATAAGATCAATAGGGCTGCAGGAAAAATACCCAAGCTACAGTGAAGACATTGAAGTGCAGCTGGGGAGAAAAATATAAATTTTTATTATTTATTATTTGCATTTCTTACGGTTTAGGTGAATTAATTACTGCTTTAGCAATCATAGACTCTTACCAGTTTTATTGCTAAGTGGAACAGATAATTTGGGAGGCTAGACTTTATGAAGAGGAATGTGGCATCAGGATTGGAAGGAGATTTCATCAACCACCTGAGTTGTGCAGATGACACAACCTTGCTTGCTGAAAATGCAGGCCTGAGTGCTGCCTGCAGAAGGTCAAGGACCATAGTCTGCAATATGGAGAGAAGGTCAATATTAAGAAAATGAAGATTCTTACCACTGAGTAAGTTGGCAGTGTGATAATAGATGGAGCAGAGACTGAGATTGATAGCTATTTCACCTTGCTAGGTTTCACAATCAACATTCTTAGTATCAGTAGTCAGGTCTCTCCAGAGTGCTAAAGAGCAACAATTTTGGTTTAGAGACTAAGGTATATCTGATCCAGGCCATAGTCTTAGCAATTACCTGGTATTGCACTGTCAGAGAGTTGGACAGTGACCAAAAAGGACAGAAGGAAAGTTGATGACTTTGATATGTGGTGCTAGAGAAGAGTATTAAACATACCATTGACTGCTAAGAGAACTAACAGTTTTGTCCTGGAGAGGGTGAAGCTAAGCTATTTCTTAGAGGCAAGGATTTTGAGACTCTGTCTCACATACTTTCGGTATGTTTCCAGAAAAGACCAGTCCTTGGAGAAGGATATTAAGTTTGGAAGGGTAAAGGGACAATGTAGGAGAAGAAGATTCTGGATGAGATGGATTAACACAGTATCTGGGATAATGAAGGTAGTATGTCAGAGGCAATGAGCTTGGTCCAGCATCAAGCAGAGTTCAGAGTTATTGTGCATAGGGTTACTATGGGTCCTGGTCAAATAGACGGCACATAACAACATTTCTTTTTTAAAAATTTTTTATTGAAATTTTAATGAAAGTTTATAAAGAACTTGAGGTTCTAATTATTAATTGTTACACATTTTCCTCCCTGCCCCTCCCCATCGCATTTTTTCTTAGGGAAAAAAGTTTGTTTTTTAAATTTTTTTATTTCATTTTATTATTTTTTTGTGTGTATGTGTACAATCAAGTCAGATCTGACTGGTACAGGAGGAGATTTGCCCCTCCTTCTCTAGCAGAGCATCTGGTGGATTCGAACTGCATACCTCTGGGATCGCAGTGCAGCTTCTTGCCACTAGGCAACCAGAGATTCCTTGGAAAAAAATATGTTTTACTATTATACAGTCTCTCCCAGCTCACTTTACTATGCAGTTCTTATTCTGGACTCCTGTCATGTCAATAGTAACTAACCATATATCCCTTTTATACAGTTCTCTCTATAGTCTATTTCAATGCCATTTACATTATTTATCCCCTCTTAGTTTCCCCCAACCCCATGTCAGTCCTGTTTTATAAAGGTGGCATTATGCCATCTTTTTATTTCTGTGACTGAGATATTTCGCTCAGCATGATGTCTTCCATGGTCACCCATTTTATATAATATTTCATGAATTCTTTGTTTTTCAGTGAACAACATTGTTAAACAGCATATCTTTTCTAGAAATTGAGACCATATAATTAGCATGACTTATACTATTCAATTGTATCACCAAGAAACTTGTTTGAAATGCTTATTAAGTCCTGGGATAGTTTTAAATCTGGATTTAAATAGTACACTGTAGGAATATCCTGGAACTTATATATCATATTAGCTATCTGACTCTATTCAGGGGGAGAGGATTGCCCATATTTCTCCTGAGGGCCGGCTGGTGGATCCAAACCATCTGCCTTTGGCTTGGCAGGGCAACTCCTTATCCAGTAGATCATCAGAGCTTCCTGCATTAATACATAGTAACCTTAATATAAATAGCTTTATTGTCTTGAAAGGAACATAATGGATTTTTAAACTTTAGCTATACAATTTTTATTAATTCAAACCATTTTTCCCCTTAATTATACTTAATGAATCAGACTGTTCTGAATATACAAATGGCATTTCCGATAGAGATCTTATAAAAACAACAACATCTTACCTTGTTTAAAATGTTTACTAAGTCCTGGTATAGTTTTCAAACTGGATTTAAAATTCCTTGGATTTACTTGGACTTTAGTCATAAAAGCAACTATATAACAGAGTTACAATTATTATTCTCATTTTACAAATAAAAAACACGACTACAAAGAGGAATTTAAAATCAACTCGGGAATAGGTTTGAGACCTTGAACACTAATGAACAAAGACCAGATAAGCTGTAGAAAGATATCAAGAATATCGTTTATAAAGAATGCAAAAACGTCATAACTAAGAAGGAAGAAGAAGAAAAGACCAAAATAGATGTCAGAAGAAACTCTGATTATTGAATTAGAGCACTGAGAAGCCAAAGGAAAGGGAAGAAATCAAGAGGTTAAGAAGCTGAATAGAAGATTTCAAAGAGCTGCTCAGGAAGACAAGGCAAAATATTGTAATAAAATGTGCCAGGAGGTAGAGTCAGAAAATCAGAAGGGCTGAATTTTCTCAGCATTTTTTAAGCTGAAAGAACTAAACAACAAATTCAAGCCACAAGTAAGAATGGTTAAGGATGCTATGGGCAGAATATTGAAT
>NW_006399908.1:5357313-5374989 GCF_000299155.1 Elephantulus edwardii | reverse complement strand
TCTGGTATTCCCTGCTTTCAGCTAAGATCCATCTAACATCAACTACAATATCCCTAGTACCACGACCCCTTCTAATCCCAGCCTGGACTTATGGTAGTTCTCTGCTGATGTGCTGTTCCAGTCGTTTTTTATAATCTTCAGTAAAATCTTGCTTGCATGTGAAATCAGTGAGATTATTCTGTAGAAACCAATATCATACACTTGCAAAATCCCACTAAAGATTATCCACAAAAAACTTGAACAGTACATTGACAGAAAGCAACCAGAAATACAAGGCTGGGTATAGAAGATCGTGGCACTAGGGATATTATTGCCAATGTCATATGAATCTTGGCAGAAAGCAGAGACAACCAGAAGAATGTCTACCTGTGTTTCATTGACTATGCAAAGGCAATTGACTGTGTGGATCACATACAATTGTGGCTAAACTTGGGGGAAATGGAAAGCTCAGAACACTTGATCGTGCTTAAATGAAACCTATTCTTGGACCAAGAAGCAGTCCTCAGAACAGAGCAAGGAAACACTGCATGGTTCAAAATCAGGAAAGGGATGCACCCTGTCCCCGTACCTTTCCAATCTGTATGCAGAGCAGATCATTCGGGAAGCAGGGCTTTATGAGGAGGAGTGTGGTATCAAGATTGAAGGAAGATTCATTAACAACATGCGATATGAAAATGACACAGCCTTGCTTCCTGAAACTGAAGAAGGCCTGAAGCACTTGTTGCAAAAGGTCAAGAACTATAGTCTTTAATACGCATTGAAGCTCCACATCAAGAAGACAAAGATTCTCACCACTGGACCAATTGGCAGCATCAGGATGGATGGTGAAGAGATTGAGATTGTACACAGCCTTAGTTTGTTTGACTTCATAATCAACACTCTTGGCACCAGCAGCCAGGACATTAAAAGACATATTGTGTTGGGAAAGTCTGCTGTTAGGGATCTCTCCAAAGTACTGAAGAACAATGGTGTCACTCTGGAGACTATGGTGCTTCTGATACAGGTCATGGTCTTTGCAATCACTTGTTATGCATCAGAGAGCTTGACAATGACTAGGGAGGATAGGAGAATTGATGCCTTTGAGCTGTGGTGTTGGAGAAGAGTATTGAATATACCATGGACTGCTAAGAAAATGAACAGGTTCATCCTGGAGAGGTTTAAACAAGGCTGCTCCTTGGAGGCAAGGATTCTGAGGCTTCATATGAAATATTTTGGACATGTTGCAAGGAGGGGCCAGTCCTTGGAGAGGGACATCCTGCTTGGGAGGGTTGAGGGACAGCACAGGAGGTGAAGACCCTATATGAGGTGAATTGATTCGGTGACTAGGGTAATCATGATGAGTGTATCAGAGACAGTGTGATCGGCAAAGGACAGAACAGAGTTTAGGGCTGTTGTACATAGGATTGCTATGAGTCACAAGTGACTTGACGGCACATAACAACAACAAATATATATACATATATGATATGATATGATATACCAGTTCCTTATACTGTGACACCAGAAAGATAGCCACTGGTGTACAGGTTTAAGAAGAGCTGATAAACTGAGAATCAGGACTGGCAGAGGACTTACTTCTGAAATAATTGACCAGTGGAAACCTTATGGATAGGAACATTTTCTCCCTGAAAAACCCTCTAGATTGGAAGCCACTTAATATATGTCAAAGGAAAAAAGCTTCCTCATCAAGGTGGTCTAAGTGTGCTCTATTGTTCACAGGGTTTTCTAAGACCTCTTATTTCAGAAGTGGATTGTCAATCTCTATTTATTCTGGGAGCTCTAATTTAGTACAACATCTGACAGATAAGCATTGTATCCAAAAAAGCAGATGACAAACAAGCAAGCATATATGTATGTAAGCTATTAAAAACAGCAACATGAAAAGACACTCCCTCAATTAAAAAAAACACAACACAAACAAAAAAAAACCCACAAAACCCAAACACCAAACCCTGACAAATAAATGATTCACTAAGAGCAAACGTAAGGAAAAGCAAACATACATATATAATGATGCAGGTGGCCGGGATTCTCACATCAAATCAGCTACGTAAGATCCAGAAGGTCTGAAGATTGTTTGATCGTGGTCCACAGCAGGCTTGTAAGTCTTCCCCAGTAAAGGGCTATAAAGTGAGGCTTCTAACTAACCCCTAATATGGCTATATAATATGGAAATAATCCTATGGAGATAATACTCCAGTCACATTAATCTGAATGCTTCTCAGTGAAAATGGGCTTCCAGGAGAAATGGGTAATCAGAATGCTTGATTGTCCTCATGCAAAACCTGTGGAAAGACCAAGAAACTATTTTCTGAACATAATATGGGGACACTGCATGGTTCAAAATCTCGAAAGGTGTTCAGTAAGGGTATATCTTTTCTCCATACCTTTTCAAGCTCTATGGGAAACAGATCATTTGAGAAGCTGGGCTTTATGAAGTAGAGGGTGTCGTCAGTATTGGAGTGTCAGAATGTATCCTCTCTCCATACCTTTACAAACTGCATGCTGAACAGATCATGCTAGGTGTAGAACTTTGTGAAGAAGAAAGTGGTATCAGGATTGGAGGAAAACTGAATGACATGGATTATGTATATGATACAACTTTGCCAAAACTGAAGAGCATTTAAAGAACTTGCTGCAGAAGATCAGAGACTACCAACCTTCAATATGGACCACATCTCAATATCAAGAAAATAAATATCCTCACCAGTGGGACAGTAGGCAGCATCATGTTGTTCCGATCAACTGCCAATACTGTTGGAACTCTTGTTATGCATCCTCTACTCTTCCTTAAATCATAGCGTACCTATGCATGATAGCTCGGAACCCTGCCCTATCCTAAAAAAATCTCACTGATATACTTGCCCATATTGTCCCACGTAAAGTGTTAATCCATCTCATTCAGGGTCTTCCTCTCCTCCCCTGTCCCTCCACTCTTCCAAGCATGATGCCTTTCTCCAAGGATGGGTTTCTCCAGGCAACGTGTCCAAAGTATGTGAGATGGAGCTTCAAAGTCCTTGCTTCCAAAAAGCAACTTGGAGTCACTATCTCCAAAACAAATTTGTTTGTTCTCTTGGCAGTCATGGTATGGTCAATACTTTTGTCCAGTACCACAATCCAAAGGCATCAATTCACCCCTTGTATGTAAGTATGAAACAAGCATGCTTAATAAATTTCCCCTCTCATATGCATAAAAAAGAATTGTGAGTACCATAGTCTGGATCAGGTCCACCTTAGTCTCTTGTATGGCATTGTTGCTCTTTAGCACTCTGGAGAGATTTCTGACAACAGATTTTCCTAATGTAATTCATCTTTTTATTTCCTAACTCCTGGTGCCAAGAGTGCTAATTATGGAACCAAGTAAGCTGAAATTATTAAAACTTTAGTCTCTTCTCTATCTATCATGATGCTGCCAATTAGCCCAGAATCTTGTTTTCTTGATGTTGAGCTTCAATACATACTATAGACTGCAGTTCTTGATCTACTGCAGCAAATGCTTCAAGTCCTCTTCAGTTTTGAGACAGTAAGATTGTGCCATCTGCATAACACAAGTTGTTGATGAGTCTTCCTCCAACCCTGGTGCTATAGTCCCTCTCATCACGTCCAGCCTCCTGAATGATCTATTCTGCATATAGATTGAAAGGTATGGAAACAGGGTGCATCCCTGCCACACTCTTGGAGCTAGCAGTCAGGAAATCAACAGACGAATTGCATTGAGAATATAAGCTGTCAAGGAATTCTCCAGAGTGCTAAAGAGTAACATTGTCAGTCTAGAGACTAAGGTTCACCTGATCCAGACCGTGATTTTTTTTTCAATTGGCTGCTAAACATCTGAGAGCTACACAATGAAAAAGTATGACAGAAGAAGAATCATTACCTTCGAGATGTGATGCTACATAAGAGTGGTATATTCACACAATGGAATACTATGCTGCATTGAAAAATAAGGAACTCATGCAGTATTATTCAAAATGGGTGACCCTTGAGGACATTAATATCTCAGTCAAAAAAGGACAAACACTGCATAGTGTCACTGCTGTGGAATGGGTCTGACATCAGGGTTGGGGTAGTAAGAATGAGAAAAACTGGATGAATTATGTATACTGTATTGAAACAGATAAGGGAGAGAACAGTTTAAAAGCAATATATTATAGGGCATTATGATTATCATAAGAGTCTGGAATGAAGGTTGAAGATTGGAGTATACTCGGGGTGGGGGTGGGGAGTGCGGAGGGATTGTATATCAATGAAGGAATTTTTATTTTACTTTTCAAAGAGAAGAGCGTACTGGGGTGGGGAGGGAGGGGAGAAAAGTGCAACAATGAATGAATGGAAATCCAAAATCTCTGTAAATGTTCATTGAAATTAACAATAATAAAAAAAATCCTGTGGAAAAAAAAGAGTATTGAACATCTTATGGACCAGCAAAAGAACAAAGAAGTCGGTCCTGGAGATGATGAGACTAGGTTGTTCCTTGGGGGCAAAGGTTTATATTCTGTCTCTCATACTTTGGACATGTTGTACAGAAGACCAGTCCTTGGAGAAAGACATGATGCTTGAAAGTGTGGAGGGTCCGCACAGGAGAGGTAGACTGTGGATGAGATGGATTGACACAGTGACTGTGGCAATGGGGTCAAGTGTGTCAGAGAAAGCTACAGTGCCTCAGAACAGGGCAAATTTCAAAGGTTTAAAGCGTTGCTATGAGTTGTAGTGGACACAATAGTACATAACAACCAACAACAATTACAAAATAAATTAACAACAGGCAAACAAAAACATTGCAATCAAGTCACTTACAGTTCATTAACCTTCTATCAATACCTAAAATTGTAAGTCTTTACAGAGGTGACCATTCATCTTTTTGCAGACCTTTCAGTTAGTAGCCCTTACCCCACATTGGAAGATTTTGGGGCCATTGCAGTTGTACTAGCAAAAGTCTTTATTGTGTCTGCCTTACAAATTAATACTTTTGTCTTATCAATTTACCTTCTTCAGTGATCTGTTGTTACTGTGGCATACCACTGAGTCAAAACTGACTCATAGCTGACCCTCCAGTGGGTTTTCAGAGGCTGTTATTGCACAGGAGGTGACTTTCCACCCCTCTCCCATGGAGCAAGTGAAGGCTTTTAAACCACTAGCTTTGGGATTGTAAAGCAGCTTCCTCCAATGAGGGTATATATATATATGGAAAAATTCCTCAATGAAGTTTCAATATGCATGTTTTCAACCCTTAGCTTTATAGGAAGTGTTTTAGGAGGATAAGCACATCTGAAAAACAACCAAATATGATAAAGGCCCTGTAAGACATTAACAGTACTAAGATGGACAAATTATTCTTAATGAAGAAAACTATCAACAGGGTGGCAAAAGATGTTCTGCCTAATCATGAGCATGACTTTCATTTATAAGATTCAAAACTCTGTGGAATTTTGATTTATCTTTGAAAATATCTTTCCCAGCCAATATTAACTCTTTATTTTGTGCTGAAGTATTTTTGCCTTAAAGAGAGAGAATCAGGGTAAGATTAAAGCCACCCACCCCCAATTAGATACAACATTTCATGGAACCTCTGTTCTAGCTCTGGTTTTGATATGCATCTTCAGCTACATTGCAACTGATAGTCTACAATAGTCATTGCTGTTGTTGTTGTTGTTATGTGCCGTCAAGTCGCTTGCGACTCATAGCAACCCTGGCGTGCACACCTAGTCATGTGAGTCATTCCCCTGATGGGTCTGAGTCTCTGGAAGACCTTCCAGTAAGTGAACCACTGAACTCAAAGGACATAAAGGAATGAGGAAACTGAACAGAAGAAAGGCTACTGATGACAGAAATCATGGAGTTGTACAGTCAAGTATTTGGGATGGCATTGACTTGGCACTTCTTTTAAGTAGCGTGATACTAATCCAGCAGAACAAATTATGAATACAAGAACATACTTGTAGACAAAGTAAATGAAGTCATGATTGGTAAACATACACAATTTCAGATTTCAAAGCTTATAGGCTTTGTTCTGGGATTCTCGACATCTGGTTGCATGGCATTCATAGTTATGACTCATGGACATACCAAGACTAGCTTTCTGGCTTTTCATGCAAAACTGAGTTCCCTCTCCATGGTACCTAAGAACAACAGCATGTAAGGTCGAAGAGAAAACTCTTTCTGCTAGGCTTCTTTTGTTTTTGTTTGTTGTTGTTTTTAATTTTTTTACATTTGTTTACATACTTTGAATATATTGGGTTTTTGATTTCTTTTTTTTCTTTTTGCTTGTTGCACCCTTCGCCCCGCCCACCCCCTCCCATCCTCCCTCCCCCTTTGCTCCTCTCCTTGAAAAGCAAAACTCACCCATTGGTACACAATCCACCCGCACCTCCCTCAACTCCACCCCAACCCCAAATATAATCCACTCTGCAACCCTCATTGCATACTCCTACAATAAACATAATGCTCTAAAATATAATACTTTTAAACTATTCTCTCCCCCATTGACTTCAATGCCATAAACATATTTCATCCAGTTTTTCTAAGTCTTATCCCCACCCCGTTGCCAGCTTCCTTCTACAACAGTGATACCATATAGCATTTGTCCCTTTGTGACTGTGATACCTCACTCAGCATAGTGTCCTCCAGGGTCACCCATTTTGAATAATATTGCATGAGTTCCTTGTTTTTCAATGCAGCATAATATTCCATTGTGCGAATATACCACAGCTCCTCTACCCATTCGTTTGTTGATGGGCATTTGGGTTGTTTCCAACTCCTTGCTATTGTAAACAAAGCTGTGAAAAACATGGGTATGCATATATCTACTTGGATGTCATTTATGGTTTTTTTAGGGTATATTCCCAGTAGTGGTACTGCAGGGTCAAATGGTATCTCTATTTGCAACTTTTTGAGAAAGCACCACACCGCTTTCCACAGTGGTTGCACCATTTTACACTCCCACCAACAGTGAATAATTGTTCCAGTCTCTCCACAACCTCTCCAGCATTTGTTGCTTGCTGTTCTGTTAAATTTTGCTAGTCTTACTGGAGTGAGATGGTATCTCATGGTTGTCTTGATTTGCATCTCTCTCAGAGCTAGGGATTTTGAACATTTCTTCATGTGTTTGTTGGCCATCTGAATGTCTTCATTGGTGAAATGTCTGTTCATATCGTATATGGAGTCAAGCTAGGAAATGGGTTTTATTGTCATGTGCTGTCAGGCCTGAACCAATTCATAGATGACCCTCCCGTAGGTTATCAAAGACAGTGAATCATTCAGAAGGAGATTGTTCCTCTTCTTCCTATGGAAAAGTCGGTGGATTTGAACTGCATGCCTTTGGTATTTGTGCAGAGGATTCATACTGCTAGGCCAACAGAGATTCTTACTTTACAAATACTGTTTGTTGTTGTTATGGGCCATCGAGTTGCTTGTGACGCATAGTGACCCTAAGTACAAGAGCCAAAACCCTGCTCTATCCTGTGTCAACCTCATGTCTCTGACACGTCTACTCCCATTACCCCACTCACTGGACAAATCCAATCTCATGGAAGGTCTTCCTCTCCTGTTCTGTCCCTCCACCCTCCCAAAAATAATGCCCCTCCAAGGACTGGTACCTCCTTGCAACATGTGCCCAAAGTATGTCAGATGAAGCTTCAGAATACTTGCCTCCAAGGAGCATTCTGGTTTCACCCTTTCCAGGACTAACTTGTTTGTTCTCCTAGCAGTCCATGATATATTCAACACTCTTCTCCAGCACCACAGCTCAAAGACATCAATTCTCTTTCTTTAATCCCTAGTCATTGTCCAGGCTCTGATGCACACAATTGCAAAGGGTTTGGACTGGATTAGGCACACCTTAGTCTCCAGCCTGACATCATTTCTCTTTAGTTCTCTGGCGAGGTCCCAGACAGCTGACTTTCCCATTGCAATTCATCTCTTGATGTCCTGGCTGCTGGTACCAAGAGTATTGAGTTTTGGAGCCAAACAAGTTAAAGCTGTCAACAATCTCAATCTCTTCATCATCCATTATGATTCTGCCAATTGGCCCAGTGGTAAGAATCTCTGTTTTCTTGATGTTGAGCTTCAATCCAAATACTGTTTTGAAAAAATAAATAAACACTAATTGATATTTATATCCTTATTTGTGTATGAATGCATACAAATGTAACTTTTAATTTCACCAAAATTAGTGCAGAAAAACATTAGAATGATTATTAATATAATGATATTAAATTATTTTTACTATTTTAGTCATACAGTCTTAAAACCCAGGGTGGGGGGGGGATAAACTTGGATTTAATATGAATTTGTAAGAAAACAATTTCCTTACATAATATTCTCATGCAACATTTTTCACCTGAACCAAATTAATGGCAAGGTATGTGGCATATCTGTACATAGTCAATCAAAGGGACATCAGTTAATAATCAGGTTTGTAGCTGCCTGTAAGTCAAGAAATTTTTATTTTCTGGAAAAAGGTAATTCTATTCACAGGATTTGGAGCAAGGAAAGCAATAATCATGTAAAAAAAGAAAAAGCAATCAGATTTTCCATCTTGTCCTAAATCAATTTCCATTATTTTTAAAACTAGATTTTTTATGATATTCATACGCAACACTCCTTGAATAAAATTTCACATTAATTGAGTCTGCTATGTTCAGATCTGTTTTTCAACATGAGGTTGCTATGGGTCGTACTCAACTCAGTGGCACCTAACATCAATAGTAGTATACAGGTGTAAAAAGAAATTAATTACTACAGAACTTCCAAAGCTGTTTGTTAGTACAATATACATATGATTTTAGCTGCTTCCTCTTATTTCTTGAAAAGAAAGCTCCCAATATAATGCCGCCTCGCCTCTCTTGTGTTATATGTTATTTTTTTCAAAATTGGTACTTCTGAATGCACATTATTTTATTGTGTAAATGTAACACAATTTCCCTGTCCATTTGTTTATTGATGGGCATTTGGAATGTTTCCATTTTCTTGCTACTGTGAATAACACATCTATGAATATTAGCCTGCAAATCTCCACTTGTGTCTCAGTTTTCTTGGGGTATGTTCCTAGCAATGGAATAGCTGGACCATATGGAATTTCTGTATTTAGGTTTGTGAGGAGATGTCAGACTGTAATCCAGAGTAGCTGCACCATTTTAGAATCCCACTAACAGTGTATGAGAGTTACAATCTCTCCATATTTTTCTCCTACATTTATTGCTTGCTACATTGTTAAACTTTGCCACTACTACTGGGGTGAAATGGTGTCTAGATTAATGCTTTATCCATTCCATGACTGTTTTTCAATCTGAGAGGATCAACTGCCAGTGTTCTAACAATGCTCCTCTGTTATGATTGGGCTTATCAAAGGCCTATTATTTCAGAAGTGTTAGCCAATCTTTCTTCTTAGTCTGGAAGTTTTGTTGAATCTTGCCAATCATGGGTGACCTCGCAGATATATGAAATACAAATAGCAAACAAAGCTTCTAGAGTCACTGCAACTTGAAATTCATCCAGTACAGAAAACTGACAGATAAGTGGCATCCAAGATAACAAACTCCAAAAAAGCAAGCATATTCATACAAGCTATGAAAAAAGCAGCAATAGGGAGGTGATCCCTTCCCAAAATATCAAACGGACAAAGAAATGCTAAACTCATAAGAAAAAAATTTTTTTAAAACCCAAAACAACCGCATGCATGTATTGAAAAGGTATCTCAAAGATGTATCCAGAGGTGGGCACACAAGCTGGGGCAGTTTTTTCTGGCCTCAGAGGAGGCCAGACAAGTGTACTTGGTTAAAGATAGTGTCTTCTTAATCCAGGGTTTGAGTGTCTCACAGACCGAGGAGATGCTTCATCTTGTTTGAGGGTTTATTGCAGGCCAAAAATGACCCCATCCACAGGCTCTGGAAGGAATCCTCGGAGAGCTTCAGACAACAGAAACAAGATGAGATGGGAAAGAGCTGTGTCTTGATGAGGTGAGGGATAGAGGTAGGAGTGAGGAGGAGGGTAGGGAGATGAGGAAAACCTTGTTGGCTACCTGAGTAGTGTGTTGGCGTGTTAGACACAGGAGATAAGAAGAAGTCTGAACCTTTCCAGCTGTGTGAATACCAGTGCTGCTGCTCCCACCAGCCTGGGCTGTTACTCCACCAGGATAGGTGATGGCTGTGCTGCTGTGGTGTTGGAGAAGATCACAGAACATCTCGTGAACAGTCAAGAGAACAAACAACTATGCCTTGGAGAGGATGCAGCTGGAGCGCTCTTTGGAGGCAAGAATGATGAGGCTTCCTACACATATCTTGGCACGTAGTAGCGAGGAGGTGCTATTTCTTGGAGAGGTACAAGATCCTGGGAAGGGTGGAGGGTCAGCGGAGGAGAGGAAGACCCTCCTCACCAGATGTATTGACAAGGTAACTACTCCAATGGGCTCTTGTGTGTCAGGAAATGTGAGGATGGCTTGGGATAGAACAGGGTTCAGATCTGTTGCTCATTGGGTCACTATGAGTTATACTCAATGGAACCCAACAGCAACAGCATCCCATAGCTCTCTTTATGAGATGGTTCAATTGAATCTTTCTGGAGTCAGTGTTTGAAGTATTTTTTTTTCTTTTCTTTTTAAATAAAAGCCTTTCTGCTTATACTGGGTTAAATAAACGTTACCTGGTTTGTTTGCAATTTCTGACCACCAAAACATAAAAGGCCTTGAGTATATCATTATAGCTGATTAACTACCATTAACGTACATAATTTCAAGATAATCCTTTAATGCAAATACTACTACCAACTCTCTATGTTTCACGTGAATAAAATGCAAACAGAATTGCCTGAGGACTCACAGCTACTACAACATGACAGAGTTAGAAGCATTTATAACCAAATGAACCACATCTTAAGAAATGTCCAAAGACATTTTTGAGTAGAAAAAAAATTTCTCCAAAGAGAACTGTAGATATACTTACACAAATAGATACTGGAAATGATAACTACAGGGACAAGTATATGAGAACCTTTTATTATTAAAATCTCTTTAAAAGATCACTAATGTTTAAATTCATTTTTAACAATAAAGTGAGAGTATTATAACATTTGTAAAAGTAAATTGTGTGTCAGCAATAGCCCAAGAGTCAATATGAATGAAATTAAAACATACCTTTTTTAATTTTTTAGATGTTGTACTTAAATGTCATCTGGGAACTCTGATGGCATGGCTTGAGGGGAATTGTACTGTTAACACAAAAGGTGGCAATGCCCTGGTTGCTAGAACAAAAATATAACCTTGAATCTAACCCACATGAACTTAAAACTCACCTCAAAAAAAGGTTTGAGGTACTTACCACTAATAATCAAAGACCAGATGAGCTGTGGGATGACTGCAAAGATATTATGCATAAGGACAGCAAAAGGTCATTACACAGACAGAGGAGAAAGACAAGACCAAAATGGAGATGTCAGAAGAGACTCTGAAAATTGCATTAAAGCATCAAAAAGCCAAAACAAAATAATTTCTCCTGTGTTCTATAATTTTGTAACTTTTTACCTAACTTGGGAGGGAATGGAGAACATTATGCTGAGTGAACTAATTCAGTCCCACAAGGACAGACATTGTATAAAACCATTATTGTAGAATGAGTATAAGGTTCCAGGACAATGGAGGGTTGAAGCAGAAAGATGACGATGTGCAAGGGGAGGAGGGATTAATCATAGAGTTATACAATTTGTTGGGGCCTGGGAAAAATTGGAAGAATCTGTTCTTGAAAACAATGTATTTGAATTTTGTTAATAACTAGTATAAAACAAACAAACAAGAAGCCAAATAGAAGGATGAGATGTTGAAGTAAAAGGGATGAACAGGAAATTCCAACAAGCAGCTCTAAAAGACATAGCAAAGTATTATAATAGGAGGCACAAATAGCTGAAATTAAAGAATTTCCCTTTTTAGGATAGAACTCACTTGACATTTCTAAAGTTGAAAGAACTGGGAAAAAAAACCCTCTTCAATTCTTGAGGTGCAAAACTGAGAGATTCTTTGGAAAAATTTTGGATGATCAGAAAACAGCAAAAGAAGATGGAAACAATACATAGAGTAATAAAGGTATATGAATTTTATGAACTTTGTATGTAAACCAGTATAGCATAAAGAAAAAATTGATCAATATTGAAATATTCAAAGAAGTAGCATATGCTAAAGGGCTAATGTTTAAAAGGGAGGAATGGAATGAGCTAAAGATGGTGTGGTAAAAAGTTCAAGCTGCATTGAAAGCATTGGAAAAAAAGAAAATAAGACCCCAGGAAGAGATGAACTAGCTACTGACATGTTTCAACGAATATAACTCATAGCAGACCTACGAACAACAGAACTGAACTGTGTGCTATCATGCACAATCCTTAACATTCCTTGTATATTTGAAACCATTAATTCGGTTACTGGGTCAGTTCATTTAATTGAGGCTTCCTTTCTTTTGCTGGCCTGGAAATGCTATCCTTCTTTTCCAGGAAATTTAGAAGACAGCTGCCCTGCCAACTGACTGAGATCCATGTTTGCTCCCATTTTCAAGAAATGTAACCCAATGGAATGAGAAATTATCAAACAGTAGAACTAATATCATATGCAAGCAAAATATTGCTGAAGATCATCCAAAAACAGTGAGCAAGGAACTTGACAGAGAACTGTGAGATCAAGCTGGTTTTAAAAGAGCTCTTGGCACCAGGCATATTACTGTTGATTTCAGGAGAATCCTGGCTGAAAGCAGAGAGTATCAGAGCATCGTCTGTGTTTTATTGACTATGCAAAGACATTGGAATGGATCATAAAATCTATGTCTAACATTGAGAAGAATGAGGATTACAGAACATTTAATATTGTTTATATCAACTCTAGATGAAGTAGCTGTTGTCTGAACAAAACATGGGAACATTGTATGGCTTAAAATACAGAAAGATGTGCATCAAGATTTTATCCTTTCTCCAAACTTATTCAGTCTGTATACTGAGCAAATCATTCATTCAATAAGCTGTACTTTATGAAGAAAAATGTGGGATTAGTATCAGAGGAAGACTCATCAACAACCTGTGTCATGCGGATGAAATAACCTTGCTTGCTTGCCACCCTTGTTGCAGAAGATCAAGAAGTACAACTTCTAGTGAGAATTACATCTAAATATCAACAAAATTAAAATCTTCACTACAGAGCTCAAAGGCTATGGTTTAAAACCCTGAATGGCTCTTCAGCCAAATGAATATTCCTTGAATGACACAGCAATCCTTTGTCAATTTGCTGAACTGAACATCATGGTGTTATTGTGATGCTGCACACTGTCCCATAGTTTTATCAAATACCATAATGGTTACCCATTATGTACAGTGTTTGAATGAGCTTCCAGATTGATTTATGCTGGGAAGCAGGAGTGGCATCCACTTCCTGAACTAGATACCTCTGGAAACTCTACAAACTCTCTAAACTCTACAAACCTCTAAATTATATAAATGTAAAGAAATTACGGTAGTTCTAGAATAGAGTTATGCACAGAAATTATGTTAGTCATAAAACAGAGTTTAGGTCTTTTGTGCAAAACTTACTCTCTGTCATATTCAACTTGACAACACTTAAGCACTGCTAAGTGAAACTAGTGCATTTTTGTCTGGAAGAACACTCTTCCACTTTGTACTTCCCTCTTTGTCAATGTGCAGTATTGAAGTAATCTGGGTTGCTGTGGTGCTGAACCTTATACTACTGGTGTATTAAATACCAGATTGATGTCCCAACATGGACAAGTGTTTGCTGGAGCTCCCAGCTGTAAAACAGGTTTGGAAGCAGGAGTGGCATCCACTTCCTAAACCACATGCCTCTGGAAACTCTATGAACTTGGAGAAATGATGACAGTTAAGAAAAGGCATTAGGTCTTTTTTTCAGAGTTGCTATGAGTCATGCTTGATTCTACGGCAATCATCATCAACAAAATATGGATAGTAACATATAACTCACAGCAAAGCATTTAGGGATGGGACTTGAAGTGGTCGTTTGGAAAAGAAGGCAACATCACTCTTCCTCATTTTTTTTCATTCCCAATATAATACATAACATGATTGTCTGATTCAAAGGGACCAATTCCAGCCCATTATTATCTCAACACATTATTTCCTAGAATACTGATATATATGCATTCCATTTACTTACAATATTATATTTTAATAGATTCATCCTTTGTACATTCCATTTCTAGCTATTAATGGATGTCATTAAAAGTCAAGTCATTCAAATGTAGCAAAATCACAGAAAAATACTTTATACATAAGAGCAAATAATAAAAAAGAAAAGATATAATGAATAAGTTATAAACAAGTAAGTGTTTCAACAAAAAAATGCAACCCTAGATATGCTCACCTCATGCCAAGAAATTTGAAGAGTGTACCTGGCCAACTGACTGGAAGAAATTCACACTGTGTCCATAACCAAAAAAGATGATACAATAGAATGTGAACATTTTCTAACCATATCTTTAATACCACATGAAAGTAAAATCTTGCTGAAAATTACTTTAGAATGGCTGGAATACATCTAAAGAGAGCTGCCAGAAATCCAAGCTAAGTTTAGAAAAGTCTTGGGATAATGGGGACAGGTGTATCAAAGGTTGTGAAATTGGCTCAAGATAGGTTATAGTTCAGAGATATTCTTCATAGCATTGCTATGAGTTGTAGTAGACTCAATGGCACATAACAACAACAACAACAACAACATCGCCAAGAACCGCGGCTGATAGTGAATTCATCCTGGCTGAAATTAGACAATATCAGAAGGATATCTATTTATGGGTTTGGGGTTGTTTGTTTGATTGTTTGCTATGCAAAGTCATTTGACTGTGTAGATCACAACAAATTACAGGTAACACTGAGAAGACTGGAAATCCCGGAACACTTATTGGTGCTCATATGAAATCTATATTTACACCAATAAGCTGCTTCTAAATAGAGCAAGAAAACAATGCATGGCTTCAAGTTGATAAAAGTGTATGTCAGTACTGTATTTTTTCTCCATACCTAATTAGTATAATGAACAAATTATTTGAGAAGCTGAACCTTATGGAGAAGAATGTGACATCAACATTTAAGGAAGACTCATCAACAATCTGTTACGTAGATGACATAGCCTTGCCAAATGTGAAGAGGATTTGAAAGGCTTTTTCCAGAAGATCAAAGACTACATCCTTCAATAAGGATCAACGCGAAAAAGACAAATTGGGACAATAGGCAACATAATGACAGACGGAGGGAAGATTGAAGTTGTCATTGTTTTCATCTTACTTGGAGCCACAATCAACACCCTTGGTAACAGCAGTCAAAACCACAAAAGGTGTATCACTTCAGGTAAATCTGCTGTCAAAGATCTTTCTAAGGTGCTAAGGAGCAATGCCATCCGTTTAAAGACTAAGGTGTATGGTTCAAGCCATGGACTTTAATCATTTGTTATGCTTCTGAAAGCTGGGGGGAGACTAAAAAAAATGGGATATATAATATATACTTCATTGAAACAAATGAGGGAGAGAACTGCTTAAAAGAGATATGTGATTAGGTATTATTGTCATGACAGGAGTCCAGAACGAAGGCTACACAGTGGAGTAGACGTGGGGGAAGGGATGGTATAACAATGAAAGAATTGTTCCTTTACTTTTCAAAAAGAAGAACAAACTGGTGGCGGAAGGGTGGGCAGGGAGAAAAGTACAACAATGGATGAAAGGAAATCCAAAGTCTCTGTAAATTTTCATTAAAACTAATAATAATAAAATTTAGAAAAAGAAAGTTGGACAATGGCTAAGGAGGACAGAATAAGAATTGACACCTTTGACTTGTGGAAAAAAGTTTTGAATGGACTTCCAAAAGAACAAAGTAAGTCTTTCTTGGATGAAATATAACCAGAATTCTCTGTGGAAGCAAGGTTTTTGAAGCTTCTTCTCACATAATTTGGGCATGTTGTTAGGAGGCACAATTCCTTGGAAAAAGACATTATCCTTAGAAAGGTGGAGTGTCAGCAAAGGAGAGGAAGACCATCAATGAGATGGGTTGACTCAGTGATTTTAACAATGAACTTAAGTATATCAGAAATGATGAGGATGGCACAGGGTAGAGTAAGGTTCAGATCCATGATTTATAGAATCACTATGAGTTGTAAGAGTCTCAATGCCACCTAACCATAACAAATACCTGTATGTGTCCAGTGTTAAAAAAAATCGTGGGTAGAAAGTCATGTCATAATCAGTGTACTACACTTCATTATTTTATCGTCAACACACATATTATTTTAAATTTTTAAAGGGAACCAAAGTTGATAAAGCAGCTGAAGTATCTTCTTCTGAGGAACTTTATTCTCAGGAATAATTGTTGACAATTCTTTCAGGGTATTGATGTAATTGTTAAGTATTGTTGAGTCACTTGCAACTCATATCAAACCAATGTATAACAGTTCTGAACCTTACTCTACCCTGAGCCATGCTCATTGTCTCTGATACACCTAACCACATTACCCCAGTCACTGAATCAATCCATTTAATCCGGGGTCTTCCACTCTTGCATGGTCCCTCCAACCTCCCAAATATGATGTCCCTTTCAAAGGACTCCTTGCAACATGGCAAAGCTTCAGATGAAGCTTTAGAATCCTTGCCTCTAATGAATAGCCTGGTTGCACCATCTTCAGGTTGACCCTGTTTGTTCTCTTAACAGTCCATGGTATATTCAATACATTTCTTCAGAAACATTAACTCAAAGTCATCAATTCTCTATCATTCCTAGTCATTGTCTAGATTTCTAATGTATAGCAAGTAATTTCAAAGATCATACCTGTGTCCGGTGCATCTTAGTTTCCAGACTGGTATCTTTGCTTTTCAATACTCTGGCGAGTTCTCTGACAGCATATTTGCCCAATGCAAATTGTCTTTTGACTTCCTGGATGCTGGTACCAAGAGTATTGACTATGGAGCCAAGTAAACTAAAGCTGTTAACAATATAAATCTCTTCAACGCCTGTCATGATGCTGCCAATTGGCTTAGGGATGAGAATCTTTGTTTCCTTGATGTTGGGCTTCAAACTATATTGAAATCTGCATTTCTTTACTCTCTGCAGCAAGTAATTCAGGTCCACCTCAGTTTTAGCAAGCAAGATTGTGTCATCTGCATAGTGCAGGTTGAGTCTTCCTTCAATACTGATGTTATATTTTTCCTCATAAAGCCCAGCCATATAGATGATAAGTTCCACATATAGATTGAAAAAGTATGGAGATTGAATGTATCCCTGGCTTATACATTTCCTAATCTTGTACAATGACATATTATAAACCCAGTCTGTACATCTGGATTTTCTCTGCTGTACCAGTTTGATGCTGTTTTGGTTAATACAGGTATGTAATAAGTTTTGAGACCACTTCATTATTGTTTTTCAGAAGTGTTTTCCTTTTCAAATAAACATGCCCATTGCTTTCTCTATCTCTTTAAAAAATGAATTTGGTATCAGTATTAGGATTGCATTGACTTAAGGCTTGCTTTTGGTAGAATTGTCATTTTCGCTATACTGAGTCTTCCTATTCATGAACAGGGAATATTTTTCAATTTATTTAGGTCTCTTACTATTTTTATAAAAATCTTTTGTGTCTCTAGCTAGCTTTATTCATAAGTATCACCAGCAATAGATGCTATACCAAATGAAGTATTTCAG
>NW_006399908.1:5353731-5355688 GCF_000299155.1 Elephantulus edwardii | reverse complement strand
TTTTTTGTATATTGATCTTGTGTCCTGCCACTCTGCTAATTGGTCTACTAGTTATAGCAATATTTTAGCTGCATCTTTGGTATTTTCTATGCACGCTATTACATTGTCTGCATATAGTCACAATTTTACCACTTCCTTTCCAATTTGGATGCCTCTTATTTCCTTCTCACATCATATTATCCTGGAAAGTGTATCCAATACAGTATTGATGGGGAGTGATGAAAGTAAGCATCCTCTCCTGGTTTCTGTTTGCAAGGGGAATGAATGCCTTTAAACTTTTTCTCATAAGAGTGATGTTACTTTTTGGTTTAACAGATACACTTTTCACCATGTTGAGGAAATGTCCTTCTATTCCTATTTCATGAGTATTCTAATTAAGAAGGATTGTTGGATTTTGTGGAAAGCTTTTTCTGTGTCAGTTGACAGGATCATGTGATTCTTATTCTGTGCTTTGTTAATATGATGTATTATGTTGATTGCTTTTCTTATATTGAACCATCCTTCCACACTTGTTATGAATTCTAGTTGGTCGTAATAGATGTGTGTGTGTGTGTGTGTGTGTGTATGTGTGTGTGCTGTTGGATTCTATTGGCCAGGATTTTGTTACGATTTTGTGCAGCTATATTCATGCCACATATTATTTGTAGTTTTTGATTGTGGGGTTTTTTTTGTCATCTTTTTCTGGTTTTGGTTTTCACATTATGCCTGCTTCATAGAATTACTTGGGGGATGTTCTTTATTTTTCCTATATTTTGAAATAATTCAAGTAGATTTGGTGATAGTTCTTCCCTGCATGTTTGGTAAAATGCAGGTGTGAAGCCAGGATGGGCCCAGGATTTTTTCTGGTAATGGGGGAAGAGTTTTTATGTCCAGCTCAATTTCTTCTTTAGTAATGGGTCTGTTCAAGTTTTCTACACTTGTCTGTGTCAACCTGGTAGTGTAAAAATTTCAAGGAACTTTTTCCTTTATCCTAGGTTTCAAATTTAATGGAGTATTGTTGTTAAGTGCCCTCAAGTCTGTTGCAACTCATAGCCACCCTATGTAAAACAGCTCTGAACCTTGCTCTATCTTGAGCCAACCTCATTGTCTCAGACACCCTCACCTCCTTTACCCCAGTTACTAAGTCAATCCATCTTACCGAGGGTCTTCTTCTCTAATGCTATCCCTCCAATATTTCAAGAACCCTCCTTGCAACATGCCCAAAGTATGTCAGATGAAGCTTCAAAATCCTTGTCTCCAAGGAGCAGCCTGATTTCATCCTCTCCAGAATGAATCTGTTTGTTCTCCTAGTGGTCCATGGTATATTCAATACTCTTTTCCAACACCACAGCTCAAAGGCATCAATTTTCCTTCTATCATCCCTAATCATTGTCCAGCTTCCTGATGCATTGCAAGTAATTGCAAAGATCGTAGCCTATGTCAGGCAAGCCTTAATCTCAAGACTGACATCATTGCTCTTCTGTTTTCTGGAGAGGTTAAAGCAGATTTTTCCAATGCAACTTGCCTTTTGATTCCTGGCTGCTGGTACCAAGAGTATTGATTGTGGAGCCAAGCAAACTGAAGCTGTTATTAATCTCAATATCTTCACCATCAATCATGATGCTGCCACTTGGTCCAGTGCTGAGAATCTTTGTTTCCTTAATATTGATAATTAATCCATATTGAAGACTGCAGTCTTTGACCTTCTGCAAGAAATGCCTCAGGACCTCCTCACTTTTGCAAGTATGGGTATAATGGAGTATAGCTTTACATAATATTCCAATATTATCAATTTCGTTTCATCTGGTTATGTTGTGATTGCATTTCTATGACTTTTTTTATTTATGATCATTCTAATGTGAAACTTATACTTGGACCAGGAGGCAGTCGTCAGAACATAGCAAGGGAACACTTCATGGTCCAAAATTGGGAAGGGCGTACACCAGGGATGCATCCTATCTCCATACCTTTTCAACCG
>NW_006399908.1:5351126-5352865 GCF_000299155.1 Elephantulus edwardii | reverse complement strand
AACAACAACAACAACAACATGTTTTTCTTTGTTAAGATGGACAATGGATTATTTTATTGACCCTTTTGAAGAACAAGTTCCTTGTCTGTTTGATGGTTACAATTATTCTTTTCTGTTTTCTGTCTGCAGAGGTAGTTGATAGTTGATCTTTACGATGTTATTTATTAGTTGCTGACTTACAGTTTTCCCTTTATGTGGGAGGACACCTTGCTATGCCTGGAGTTTTTGCTAGACCTATGCAGTGAGAAAGCAGCTCCTCTTTCCAAAGTCCTTCAACTTCTCTCAGCTTCTGTCTGGACTGTAGTGCAGTCTTGCAGGAGTCTCACCTGAGTGTTGCCCATCTCTTCTAAGGTTTGGAATTATTGTTTTTGGTACAGACATGCAGAGCAGCCAGAAAACAACTTTTCCTGGCAGAGAGTTGTTTTCTTCCTCTCCCTCTCCATTTCCCTTGTCCCCTCTCCCTATCATTTGGACATTTTAAATAGCAAAGATAAAAAGAAGTGGAAATACATTTCCAACCCTGTTTTCTATATAAGGGATTTTTCAGCTAAGTGTTAGAATCTTCCACTGTAAACTGAAACTACTGTATGAAAATGCTCAGCAGAGGTGAGATAATGCTCTACAAATGGAGCTAGGGTTCTCTGCTCCAGGTTTTGGTTTTCATCACCATTCTATCTCCGTAGCTTAATCACTTTTCTTTTTCAGAACAGTGGTAAAGCTCAAAGCAATACTGTGATTTTGAACAGCACATGTTGGAACAGTTGGCTTCCAAACACTTATGATCCCATTAAACTAGGAGCTCCCACAGGGTAACGACCATCAGAAGTAGTAGAAAATTGCTTTAAAAGCAGGCACAGGGCCTCATTCAAAACTATGAGCAAAGTCCAGCCCTGGACAGATGGGCCTGCATTGGGAGTCTGAGAACCAGCAGGCTTGCTGAGCACAAACTGTGATTAGATCTAGTCTGAGCATCATAGTGTTAGTAGGCTCCAGCCCAGTATAGAACTGACACTCATAAATCAATGAACAATTCTTCTGTGTATTTAATGGGAAGGACACTCTTAAACTCACAGTAGCCAATTACTAACTGTATTGCTGTATAAAAACTATGACTTTTCAATATAGCCAGTTTTAAAAAGATAACTTTTCCCAAAGGAGGTATGAGAGAAAAATACATATATCCTAAAATATTTCAAATATGTCACAGGAAAATAACATTGACAGTAAGGTGTTGCTCTGACAACATAAATGCTCCTGGTTTGAATCCACTTGCTGTTCTGTCTTTAACAGACATGATTTGTTGTTGTGTACTGTGGAGTTATAACTGACCCATAGCTGACCCTACAGTAGTTTTCAAAGGCAATAAAATGTACAGGAGCTGATTCTTTACCTTTATCCCATAGAACAGCTGGTGGTGGATTCAAACTGTCCACTTTGCATTAGAAGCACAGTTCTTTACCACTAAAACACCAGAGCTCTGGCTTCTGAAAACTGACTAGAGGTCAGCTATGAGTCAATTCTGAACAACAACATTCAGTTAAACATTTTATAGTATCTTATTGGGCTTGAGAACTCTGTTGGCATACTCCATAGGTCTCACTAACCCCAAGACCGAACACCTCTGGTAGTTCAAAAACACCAGACTTTGTAGGAGACATGGACAATCTCTTCCTTTGTGATAGCCATCTCAAAAAAAAACCCACTAGAGGGTTAACTTTGAGTTAGTTCACTCAACAACA
>NW_006399908.1:5334670-5348096 GCF_000299155.1 Elephantulus edwardii | reverse complement strand
CCAGGCTACTCCTCGGAGTATTCTCAGAGGATTCTGGGGCTTTGTCTGACATACTTTGGACATGTTACAAGGAGAGACAGGTCCTTGGAGAGGGACATTATGCTTGGTAGGGTAGAGGGACAGCACAGGAGGGGAAGACCTTCTATGAGGTGGACTGATTCAGTGACTGGGGTAATCGAGATGGGTGTGTCAGAGGAAATGCTATTGGCACAGGATAGAGCAGGGTTTAGGGCTGTTGTACATAGGGTCTGTATAAGTCGCAAATGACTTGACGGCACATAACAACAACAAACAACAATGCAAAACCTATACTTGGGCCAAGAGGCAGTCATCAGAACAGAGCAAGGAAACACTACATGGTTCAAAATCAAGAAGGGAGTCCATCAGGGATGTATTTTGTCTCCATACCTCCATTCTGTATGCAGAACAGATCATCTGAGATGCTGGCCTTTATGAAGAGGAATGTGGCATCAGGATTGGTGGAAGAATCATCAACAACTGGCGTTATGCAGATGACACAACCCTGCTTGCTGAAACTGAGGAGGAACTAAAGCGCTTGCTGCAGAAGGTCAAGGACTGCAGCCTCATGAATGGATTGAAGCTCAGCATCAAGAAAACAAAGCTTCTCACCACTGGGCCAATTGGCAGCATCAGTATGGATAGTGAAGAGATTGAGATAATTAACAGTTTTCGTTTACTTGGCTCCACAATCAACACTCTTGGTATCAGCAGCCAGGAAATCAAGAGACGAATTGCACTGGGAAAGTTAGCTGTTAGGGTCCTCTCAAGAGTACTGAAGAGCAATGAAGTCACGCTGGAGACTAAGATGTGCGTGATCTTGGCTATAGTCTTTGCAATTACGTGCTATGCATCAGAGAATTGGACAGTGACTAAGGATGATAGAAAGAGAATTGACGCCTTTGAGTTGTGGAGTTGTCAAAGAGTGTTGAATATACCATGGACTGCTAGGAGAACAAACAGGTTTGTCTTGGAGAGGGGTGAAGTCAGAATGCTCCTTGAAGTCAAGGATTCTGAAGCTTCAACTGACATAATTTTGGCATATTGCAAGGAGGGACAGGTTCTTGGAGAGGGACATTATGCTTGGGAGAGTGGAGAGATGGCACAGGAGAGGAAGACCCTCGATGAGATGAATCGATTCTGTGAGTGGAGTGATGGGAATGAGTGTTAGAGAGGGCGAGGTTGACACAGGATAGAGCAGTGTTCAGAGCTTTTGTACATAGGGGCGTTATGAGTCACAAGCAACTCGATGGCACATAACGACAACAACAACTACCTAACTCAGGAGGAACTAGAGAGCATTATACTGAGTGAAGTAAGTCAATCCCACAAGGACAAATACTGTATAAAACCACTTTTGTATAACGAGTATGAGGATTCAAGGCAGGGTTGAGGGTGGGAATAGAGGGGTGAGGATGGAGTTATAGGATGTTAATCATAGGGTTACAAAATTCGATGGGTAGACGGGGTGAAGGAATTGGGAAAGATCTTTTGTGCAAAGCAATCTATTTAGACTGTCAATAAATCAGAGTAATACTAAAAAACCAAACAATAATAATGAAACCTCAGTATCTTTTAAAAAAGGTGTTTAGATAAAGGAGATTTCGACCAAATGACCAGGTTTTCTTTTTTTTTTTTCCTAATGACTTTTTCATTGAAATATTTTAGTCTTATTTTTCTGTGTCTTCCTGCAGTATCTTAACAAATTTATTAGATTTTACAGCTAATGAATTGACTTGGAGAGTGTGCAGCCAGAGTGCTCTTTGGAGGCAAGAATGAAGAGGCTTCGCCTCACATACTTTGGACACGTTGCTAGGAGCCCTATTCCTTGGAGAAGGACATGATAATGGGAAGGGTGGAGGGTTGATGAAGGAGTGTAAGGCCCTCAACCAGGAGGACTGACACTGTGACTGCTGCAATGGGCTCTTAGGTGTCAGTGAGGATGGCACAGGACAGAACTGGTTTCAGATCTTTTGTGCATAGGGTTGCTATTTGGTGTACTTCACCCGACAGCACCAAACAACAAGAAGAACAAATTGAGAAAATAATGCAACTTTGGAACATTTCTCCCAATTTTATCATTGTTTTAAGAAGTAACACATTACTTAAAGGGGATTTTCCCCCTCAAAGTAAGATTTTAAGGGAATTATGATAAAAAAGCACAATAATTTAAAACTCAGAAAACTACTGCACTTAATGATCTGTGGTAGAGTAATATTTCTGTTATCAATATCCTGCGTATGTATATCAGAGCCAATCCTTTCTCTCCTATCAAACTATAACGCCATCTTTAAGACAGAATTATAAAATCTCTCCTTTGTGAAAACTGACCTGATCTACTGAGTGTGTATTAAATTGTTTTGCAGACGCTTGGCATTTCACTAGGTGCTGTGGTGGTGCAGAAGTTAAACTCTGGGCTACTAGCTGGAGATGTTTGTGGTTTGATTTACCCACACCCACAGGGGAAAAACATGGCAATCTGCTTCCTAAAAGTTTTCATGTCAGAAAACTTTATATGTCATTTCTGCTATGTCCTTTAGGATTGATTGGCATTGATGTTACAGCGACAGGTCAGGATTTGGCCCTGATTTTACTAAAATTCATTGACATTTAATAAAAAGTATTATTAAACTGACAGAGAGGCACAATCTTTGGGTTTGCTCCACAAATCTCTATGGACTATGCTTCTAGAGCTCCTGAGTATTAAAGGAAAAACAGGACATTTTTGTTTTTTAAATAAAGAAATAGGAAGCTCTGGTGGCCTAGTAGCAGGAAGTGGTGCTGTAATCCCAAAGATGGGGTTCAAGTCCATCAGCTGCTCTGGGGAAGAAAGATGGGCAATCACCTTGCACGAGACTTACTGCCTCTGAAACCTCACAGGATCAGTTTATTATCGATGATATACAACAACAATAATAACAATAAATACATACATGGGGCTTTTTGTTTATACTACCATAATGTTTATACTAACATAAATAATAATCACTTACATTTTTAAGAAATAAGGTTGCATAATCACATAAGAAAATTATCTCCAATTAATTTTGGGGATACAAAGGCAACTTATAAAAAGTATTGGCTCAAGTCTTCTATGCAACTTGGCTTTAAATGTTGAAATTTTATTCGTTTGCTTTTTTAAGAAAAGAATACAGGAGAAAACAAAACTTGCTTAAAACGTCAGCAGCAAATGTTTGGTGAAAATGGAAAGATTTTATTACTGCTTCTTAGCTGCATTTCTTCTACTTGCTGAAAATCAGCCCAAACAAAAAGAAACAAACAAAAATCGTTGTGCTTCTTATAGAAATGAAATTTTAAAATAAACTAGATATTCTTTGCAAGGAAAAAAGGAAATTACTACCTGGAGCTCTTTCCACATAGACACCAGACAGTCATCACAAAGTGTTTTCACTTGTTGTTGTTGTTGTTATATGCCATCGAGTTGCCTGCAACTCATAGTGACCCTATGTACAACAGCCCTAAACCGTGCCCTATCCTGGGCCAATCTTGTCTCTGACATCCCTAACCCCGTTACTCCAGCCACTGAATTAATCCATCTCATCAAGAGTCTTCCTGTGCTGTCCCTCCACTCTCCCAAGCATGATATCCCTCCCCAAGGACTGATTCTGCCTTGCAACATGCCCTAAGTATGTCCAACAGAGCTTCAGAATCCTTGCCTCCAAGGAACAGCTTGTTTTAACCCTCTCTAGGATGTAACTGCTCATTTTCTTAGCAGTCCATGGTATATTCAACATTCTTCTCCATCATCACAGTTCAAAGACATCAATTCTCCTTCTATCATCTCTAGTCATTTTCCAGCTCTTTGACACAAAGCAAGTGATTACAAAGATCATGCAAAGATCATGTCCTGTATCAGGCTCACTTGGGTCTCCAGATTGACATTATTTCTCTTCAGTACTTTAGAGAGGTCTCTAGCAGCAGACTTTCCCAATGCAATACGTTTTTCTAATTTACTGGCTGCTGGTGTCAAGAGTGTTGATTGTAGAGTCAAGCAAACCAAAGCTGTTTACAATCTCAATCTCTTCACTATCCATCACAATGTTGTCAATTAGCCTAGTGGTGAGAATCTTTGTTTTCTTGATATTGAGCCTCAATCCATATTGAAGGCTGCAGTCCTTGACCTTCTGCCACAGCTCTTCATGTCCTCCTCAGTGATGGTTTCATATGTGCTTAAATGCCTTGTTGTTTGTTGTTGTTATGTGCCTTCGAGTTGCTTGCGACTCATAGTGACCCTATGTCCAACAGCCTTAAACCCTGCTCTATCCTGTGCCGATCGAACTGCCTCTGACACACCCATTCCAATTACCCCAGTCACTGAATCAATCCACCTCATAGAGGGTCTTCCCCTCTTGCGCCGTCCCTCCACCCTCCCAAGCATGATCTCCCTCTCCAAGGACCTGTCCCTCCTTACAACATGCCTAGATGTAATAAACCTAATTTGTGGCACAATGTTAATAGTTTAAAGAATGAAGGTAAAAGGGTATGGATAATGAAACTAGTTAAAAATAATAACACCAAAACATTACACATATCCTGTAGTTTTTTTATCAATGTGTATGAATTTTTGAAAGTATTTGTTGTGAATTAAATATTAACTTGCATTCTACATATTAGAAAACAGAATCACTACTTATACTCGTTGATTTTTGTTTTGTTTAAAGTTACAAGAGTGCCAAGAAGTCAAAGCAAAGGGAAGAAACCAAGAAATTAAGGAGCTGAACAGAAGATTTCAAAAGGCAGTACAAGAAGGAAAAAAAGTATTAAAATAAAATATACAAAGAGTTAGAGTCAGAAAAATCAAAAGAGCCGAGCTCACTTGACATTTCTTAAGCTGAAAGAACTGAAGAACAAATTCAAGCCTCAACTTGCAATACCTAAGGATGCTTTGGGCAGAATAGTAAAGGTTTCAGGAAGCATTAAAAGAAGATGGAAAGAGTATAATGGGTCACTGTACCAAAATAATCTGGTGGACACAGAAGAATTTAATGAAATAACTAACAAATGAGTAAAAGCCTCTAGTGATGAAAGAAGATGTTCAAACTGCTCTGAAGGGATTAGCAAAAATCAAAACCCCAGGAATTGATGGTGTATTAATTGACATATTTCAACAAACAGATGCTGCCCTAGATATGCTCACCACGTTGTTCCAAGAAATCTGGAGAACAACCACCTGTTCAACCGACTGGAAGAGATTCATATTTGTTCCCATTCCGAAGAAAGATAACCTGACAGTGCAGAAATTATTGAAAAATATCATTGACATCACTTGCAAATAAGATTCTGCTGAAAATTATCCAAAAACAACTGCACCAGCACATCAATAGAGAACTGTCAGAAGTGCAGGCTGGGTTCAGGAAAGATTGCAATACTAGTTATATTGTAGCTAATGTTAGATGGATCTTGGCAGAAAGCAGAGAGTACCAGAAGAATATTTATCTGCCTTTCATTAACCATGCGAAGGCTTTTGACTGTGTGGATCACAACAAACTGTGGCTGACTCTGAGAAGAATGGGAATCTCAGAACACTTGATTGTGCTCATGTGGAACCTATACTTGGACCAGGAAGCAGTTGTCAGTACTGAGCAAACGAACACTGCAAGGTTCAAAATCATGAAGGGTGTATACCAGAAATGTGTCCCAACTCCATACATTTTCATTCTATATGCAGAATACATCATCTGGGAAGCTGAGCTCTATGAGGAGAAATGTGCCAATGTCTATAGTTGCCATAAAATTCTATTTTTAAATGTCCTTAACAGAAATGATGTAGCATTATTTTGTTCTTGTTGCCATTGTTATGTCATCAAGTTGCCTGTGACTCATACAATAGCTCTATTCTCTGTCCTATCCTTGGCCTGTCTCACTGACTCCACATACCTTACTTCATTACCTAGTTACTGTGTCAATCTGTCTCACCTAGGGTCTTCCTCTTCTTCACTGTTTCCTCACCCTTCCAACCATGATGTCCTTATCCAAGGACTGGTTTCTTCTGGCCATATGCCCAAAATGTATGAGATGGAGCTGCAACATTCTAGTCTCCCAGAAGAAACTTGGTATTACCCTCCAGACAGACATGTCTTCTCCAGTACCACAACTAAAGGCATCAATTCTTCTTCTGCCATCCTTTGTCATTGTGCAGCTCTTGATGTATAGCAAGTAACTCCAAAGACTATACCTGGATCAGGCATGCCTTAGATCCTAGACTGAAATCTTTACCCTTTAACACTTTTGAGTTCCTGACAGCAGAATTCCCCAACACAATTTGTATTTTGATTTCCTGACTGCTGGTGCCAAGAGTGTTGATTGTGGAGTCGAGAAAGCTGAAATTATAACAGTCTGTCTTTTCTCCATGTATCATGCTGCTGCCAATTGGCCCAGGGGTGAGAATCTTTGTTTTCTTGATGTTGAGCTTCAATCCATGTTGAACACTACAGTCCTTGATTTTCTGCAGTAAATGCTTCAGGTCCTCCTAAATATCTACAAGCAAGGTTTTGTCATCTGCATAATACAGGTTATTGATGAATCTTCCCTCAATCCTCTTACCATACTCTTCCTTATAAAGCCCAGCCTCCCTAATGATCTTTTCCATATACAGACTGAAAAGGTATGTAGAAAGGACACACACCTCATGCACTCCTATCATGATTTTGAATCATGTGTATTTCCTTGTCTGGTGTGATAACTGCTTCCTGGCCCAAGTATAGGTTTTGCATGAGCACAATAAAGTGTTCTGGGACCTTGATTCTTCTCAAGGTTAGCCACAATTTGTTATGATCCACATGGTCAAATGCCTTTGTACAGTCAATGAAACAAAGAAAAATATTTCTCTGGTACTCTCTGTTTTTGACGTTGGTGAATGTCTCTAGATACAAAGCCTCTCTAAACCTAGCTTTGTGTCTGATAGTTCTCTGTTGATGTATGTTTCAGGCATTTTTCAATAATCTTCAGCAGGATATTTCTTGTGTATGATATCAGCAATATTGTTCTACAATTTCCACATTCTATCAGGTCACCTTTTATTGGAATGGGAATAAATATGGATCTCTTGCAATCAGTTGGCCAGGTAGTTGTCCTCCAGATTTCAAGGCACAACCTGGTAAGCGAGTCCTGGGAAGCATCTATTTTTTAAAATATGTCAATTAGTATTCCATCAATTTTGGGGGGCTTATTTTTGCCATTTATTTCAGAGCTGTGAGAAGTTCCGTTTTTATGAACATTGTTTATTGATCATACATTATTTCATGAAATTCTTCTGTGTCAGTAAATTAATTTTGTTCCAGTGCCTCCGTGTACCCCTTTCATCTTCTTTTGATATTCCTGGGCCATTCAATATTCTACTCATAACATTTTTAAGTATTGCAACTCCATGCTTAAATTTGTTTTGGTTCCTTCAGCTTCAGAGATCCCAAGAGATGGAATATATCCTGAGAAAATTAGAACTGTGGCACAAATGGAGGTATGTATGCCAATGTTCATAGCAGCATTATTTACCATTGCAAGAACATGGAAATTGTGCAAATGAATGGCTTGAGAAATTATAGCACATTTACACAATGTAATAGTACATAGTATGCAGGAGAAATGATTTTGTAAATCATTACCTAACTTGGGAGGGACTGGAGAGCATTATGCTAAGAGAACTAATTCAGTCCAATAAGGACCAAACTATATATGACCATTATTGTAGAATGGGTATGAAGATCCAAGGAGGGGAGTGTGAGAGCACAGCGGTGAGGACAGGTGGGGGAGAGGGTGGTAGTTAATCATAGGATCACCCAATTTGATGGGTGGAGGGAGAGGTAGGAAAAGGAAGAGGGAAGATCCCTTGTGAAAAATAGCTTATACAAACTTTGTACATAAACCAGCATAAAATAAAAATGTTATTAAAAAAAAAAGAAATGCCAAGCGAGTTGGGCCCTTTTCCAACTCCAGCTCCTTGCACATCTTATTATAATACTTTGCTTTGCCTTCTGGAGCCTCGCTTTAAATCCTTCTGTTCAGCATTATTTTACATAACAGAGAAAGAGATGGGGAAGAGTCTAAGCACTTTAAGGAAGTGACTTTAGAATTGTAATGGGTACAACATTGAACTCAGCAGAACATAAGCATTTAGAATACAAAGTGAAACTAAAACATGACTCTAGAGTCTAGTACATGCTAGCTGCTTTTAGAAAAAAAATAGAAATAAGACACAATCCATTGATATTTTTTTGGCTAGGCAGGTTAAAGAACAAAGCACAGAACAAGAAAGTCAAGGTCTCAGTTGCCATTGAATATTTTGTTTAGAGAAGACTCACCAGGAAGATAAATAAATATCACCTAGTATGAGTTGTACTCAACTCTATAGCACCTAATCAGGGCATATAGTTCTGAGTGCTGTATAATTTTTTAAAAAAAGTTTAATAGTGACTGGATGTCTTCATATAGTCACCTGAAGAAGTGAATTTATATTGGGATGTGAATTTTAAGAAGAATTAAGCTCTGTGAAGATCATGGAAAGGACTTGTGCAAATTTGAAAGTTAACTCTGCTTAGATATGTACATATTCTGAATATGAAATGCATGAGGAGGTTTTATTGTGATGGCTAGTGATTTCAAAAATGTCATTGCTTTTCTTTATTGAGTAAAATACTAGAACAGGCAGGTGTGTATGTATGCATCTATAATTATATATCTATAACAAAAAGGCAAATTGCATTTGGCAAATTTGCTGTCAGGGACCTTTCCGGAGTACTGAGAAGCAATGATGTCAGTATAGAGACTAACGTGCACCTGATCCAGTCCTTGGTCTTTGCAATTACTTGCTATACATCAGAGAGCTGGATAATGACTAAGGATGATAGAAAAAGTATTGATGCCTTTGAGTCGTGGTGAGGGAGAAGAGGCTTGGACATACCACAAACTGCCAAGAAAACAAAAAGTTTTTCTTGGCGAGGATGAAACTGAGTTTCTCCTTTGAGGCTAGGATTTTGAAGCTCTGTCTCACATACTTTAGGCATGTGGCCAGGAGGGGCTGATCCTTGGGGAAGGACATCATGCTTGGAAGGGTGGAAGGTGAGATGAATTGATATAGTAACTAGAGCAATAGGGGTTGGTGTGTTGGAATTAGTGAGACTGTCTCAGGACAGGGCAGGCTTTAGAGATATTGCACATGAGGTAACTATGAGTCACAGGTGACTTGAAGGCACATAACAACAATATGTAGAGCGAAATATACAGAGAAAGGGAATATACAGAATCCATCTTTGAGAAACGAAAGGGGGAGAACTGTCTGGGAAATTTACTATTAAGGAGAGCCAAGATTTTCTTTTCTTAGCTAATGAGCAATGCTCAAGAACGCAGGAACAAGCCATATTCTCTCCTCAGGAGAGTTTCCTACTTTGTCAATTATTAAATTTGCAATCATATTAGTTTTATTTTGAAATTTGTCTTCTAAAGTACTTGCCAAAGCGTTAGGATCCTACCTGAGCGTAGAGTATATGTTTGTTTTTCTTTATTTTTCTTTGTGTAAATCTACTATCTCCAGGAGACTGTGCTTATGATAGCAAAATGTGATGTACCCCAACTTTGTCTGCTGTGGGCACGGAAATACTCAGTTATGACCTCCATTGTGTTGATTAAATGCTTATACATTTTCCCCTCTAAGATTTTAATAAGCAGATATTTCAAACTGCATGTTGTCTTTTGTTATAGTGATGCTTAAAACTAAAACAACCAAAAAAAAAAAACCAACAAAAACTCAAACTACAAGGGGCAATTACACTCATCTGCCTTCTCCAGCAGTCTAAAGGGGAATAACTTCTTCTTTGCTGAATCAACAATAAAAATAGGACTGTGTGTACTCAGTGGAGAGGGTGAGGTCTTCAGGAAGCTAGAAGTAGCTGGCACAGAGCACACATTGGCTCTGGATTGAGGAAAGGAGGAAAATTCTACGAAGGTGGAAGAATAAGAAAAGGGAAACAGCCTGAAAATTGGACCTTTTCAAGACATTGGAAAATGGAAGGAAGTAGAAGTTGTTGTTGTTGTTGTTATTGTGTATCTTTGATTTAGAACTGACTCACAGCGGACCCCAAGTGGATTTTCAGAGGCTGGAAATTTCACTGGAGGAGACTGTCCCTGTTTCTTCCTTGGAGCACCTGTTGGATTCAAATCACATGCCTTTGGGTTGGCAGTTCAACTCCTTATGACTAAGACATCTGAGGAAAAGAAGTTAATAATAAGCAGGTATTAGAGTTACTCTTCTAGACTAATGTCTCAGTAAAAAAAAATGTACTACGTTTAAAGCTTTATAAGTCTAGATTTTGTTTCTTTGGAAACAAAAGATTATATGTATGCTGACCTTAAGAACACCTAGCTTTATTGGGATTTTAACTTGACTCAGCATTTGCTGCACAGATACGCTGTCTTAGGTTCTAGCTGCTCATATAAGCTTAATGAATGAAGTCCTACCCTTATTTTTGAAGTACTTACAGAAGAAATGCTTATCAATTATAAATAGTCATATGAGTAGACAAATATATTAAAACTTAGATTTTAACTGTCTTGCTTTACATAATCAATGACTGTCAAGTTCTAATTAGGAAAGTTCATAAGCTTTGGTTTTGTTGTACACAGGGTGGTTGCATCTACACTTGCAATTTCATCTATGTATTTGAACTTTTTTGCTACATTAGCTAGGAAATTTCAGCTGGATTGGCCAATATATGCAGTTCAAAAATATGAAAGACTAAAAGGGAGGAAACCACAATTATGCAGGCTTGGAAAACAACCCAACATAAAGCATTCTGATACTTAAAATAAAGTAAGAACAAGGTAAAATTCATAAAAAGAAGATTATAAGAAAATAAGTCAAGAATAATTAGAACTTGAATAGCCATAACAGAGTGAATGTTTCATGACCAGATGTCACCAGAATATATATTTTTATGTCATTTGATTCTAACTTTAGCAAAATTATGTAATTTTTTAAACAAGCCTTTTGTTTTTAAAATTTGCTTGTATAACACAATGAGGTATAGGAACCCCAAAGCTAACACCCACAGTAGGGTGCTAACAAAAGAGAGGCTTTTTTGGGGGGTTGAAGAAAATGGAGAGATATTATAAATGACAGTTTTCTTAAGAGCCAACCTAAATTCTTATTCACTAGAACAGAGTGATTTTGATAATTTTATGACTTTCATTTAACTACAAACAGTATTTCTTGCATAAAGTCATGAACAGAAAGACAATTTGTTCAGATAACTTCCTTTTTACTTGAAAAGATGAACTTTACAACCTATATCGCAAGTGTCTAGAACATGAGGATTCTTTTAAATCAAATAACTCAGAATACCTATCACTTATTTGTCAGAATTCTCAACCTGAAGTTTTGTCTCATACCACTACTGTCAAAGCATGATGATTGATACTCAAAACGTTTGACCTCAGGGACGTTATAATAATTTACTTTTACAGATAGATTCTCGTGAAGTCTGCCTAAGAGGGAAAAAGCAAGCAAGGAACATAACTGAACTCTATTATTTTGGTCTTTGTAGATACTTTTATGATTTCATCTTATAATTGTTTGACCTACAAAAAGACCATATAATGTTACAGGTATTATCTATTATGGTGTCCAGTGTGTCTTACACATAAAACCATAGAGCCTGCTAGTAAATTTTTCTTAAATGTTGATGCTTGAATTTTGTTGTTGTTGTTTCATAATTTTTTTTCATACATAAGTATGTGTATTAAAAGTCTATACATATTTTAGATGAATAATTTTTTATAATATATAATTTAAACCTTCTATCATCTTTAGTCATTGTCCAGCTCTCTGATACATAGCAAGTAATTGCAAAGACCATGGCCTGTATCAGGCACACCTTGGTCTCTAGACTGACATTGTTGCTCTTCAGTACTTTAGAGAGGTCTCTAACAGCAGACTTTCCCAATGCCATTTGTCTTTTAATTTCCTTGGAGAGGGGCATCATGCTTGGGAGGGTGGAGGGATAGCTCAGGACAGGAAGATTCTAGATGAGATGGATTGATTCAGTCACTGGGGTAATGGGAATAGGCCTGTCTGAGACAATAGCATTGGCAAGGGATAGAGAAGTGTTTATGGCTGTTGTGTATAGGGTCATGGATCATACCAGCACATAACAACAACAATAAAAGTCACATTACTCAGTCTTTTCTTTTTTAAACTTGGTTGCTAGGAAGCATATAAAGAAATGCATCTCAAGTCATCAACACATCTTTATAATTTTGTTCAAACTAAAGTATAAAAAGGGAGTAATTTATGAACCTTGATTTTATAAGAACAAACCGTGCCCCCAGGGCTCTTAGTCTGTATCCTTCATCTCCACAGAAAGTACTATTATTCAATAAATTGACAGATAGATTAGAAATTCAGAAGTGAGATTCAGCACATAATTATTAAACAGCTGTGCTATCCTAGCTAGCACTCATTTCTGAAGCATTAGGTTTCACTGTGATGCAGTTGGATTCTGGTGGGTAGGTTCTCTTGTTTTAGTTGAAAATCGGGTGTAAAATGGTGGGTTGTTTTGGTTTTGTTTTTTTATTTCATTCTCAATCCTGTGTGAGCTGACTGGATTTACTGGATTTAATTAACAAGCAGGTGTGGGCTGGAAGCCTCTTGTTTAAGTTAATCAGGATCTGGTGGGCGGGTCTTTGTATTTAAAAGTCAGTTAGTGTTAATTGTGTTCAGGAAAAACATTCACTTAAGTGGTATAGCAGAGGTCTGTCAGTTTGCTGTATTGAGGTAACGTAGGGTTGCTGTGATGCTGAATGCTGTGCCATTGGTGTGGAAAACGCCATAGTGGTTACAGATGGTGGAGAGTGTTTGATGGAGCTCCCAGAATAAGACAGGCTTGGAAGCAGGATCGACATCCACTTCCTAAACAACATACCTTTAGAAACTCTATGAACATTAGAGAAATGATGATAGTTATAGAACAGGGTTTGGATCTTTTGTTCATTGAGTCATTTTGAATCATGTTCGACCATGACATTTAACAACAACAGTACAAAGGGAGTAGAAATTCAAAGACAATTTTTATCACTTATTAATATAGAAATGCATACTTATAAAGACCGACCTGGTAATTTTTTGCTTAAAGTACAGTTATATTTCAACAGAGCTCTAGTTCTGAGGATACTAGATTAAATTGTCACCTTTAAATTGCTTACTTTTTCATAAAAAAATGAATTCATGGTTGCTGGGTTTGGTAAGTTTTCTGATTACATTATGACTTAATAGAGCCTACACTGAAGGAGAAACTGAATAAAGCTTTTAAAATATAAAAATTCTATTTATTTAAAGTCCAGTCCATGTTTTCTTTTCTTTTTTTAGGTTGCTATTTTTTTTTATAATTTTTTTTTTTTT
>NW_006399908.1:5312664-5332310 GCF_000299155.1 Elephantulus edwardii | reverse complement strand
CCATTGAACTGTGCGCCCATTACTGTGTATTTCCAGATCCCTGCCAAATCTTTCCCATTTCTTTTAACCCTCCCCCGTACTCAACGAATTATAAGATCCTATGATTATTCCCTGCCTATTCTCACCTCTCTGCTCCCACCCTCCCCCTCTTGGGTCCTCATCTGTATTTTACCAGTTATCTTTCTGTTTTGTCAATAATGGTCTTATGCAGTATTTGTCCTAATGATACTGAATTACTTAACTCAGCATATGCTTTCCAGTCTCTCTCAACTTATGCAGTAATTTTCTAAATTGTTGTTCCTGACTGCTGTGTAGTATTCTATAATGTAAATGTACAACAATTTCTCAATCCATTCTATTGTTTTTGGACATTTGGACTATTTCCATAGTCTTGTAATTGTGAATAACTTTGCTTTGAACACTGGAGTACACATCTGCATTTCTGTCTCAGTAATAATCTTCTTACAATATATTCCTAGCAGAGGAACAGCTAGGTCAGATGGCATTTCCATGTTCAGTTTTTTTAAGGAAATGAGGGTTCCTTTGTCTCTGCATTTATTGCTTGTTTTCCTACTAGACTTTGCCACTACTACAGGAATGAGATGGTATCTCACTGTGGTTTTGATTTGCATCTCTCCAATTGATGATTTGCATCTCTCCAATAGTGATTCCTAGTGTTTCTTCATTTGTCTGTTGGTCATCTGAATGTCTTCCTCTGTGAAAAGTCTTTCCATGTCTTGTGCCCATTTTGTAGTAGAGTTATCAGTCTTTTTTCTTGTGAAGGCCTTTAGAATATTGTAAACTTTTTTTTTATGAGACCCTTGTCTGAGATGGCATTGCCAAATATTTTTTCCCAGTTAGAAGAGTTTATTTCACCTAGTTCAAAAAAGTTTTTATGCACATGGGAATTTAACTTTTAGAAAGTCCCAATTATCAATTTTGTCTTCTCTTAGTTGTACATTTCTAGCTATATTTGTCAGCCTCTTTAGTAGATCTTCTAAAATTGGTCCCAGTTTATCACTTATGATCTTTATGGTTTTGGAATTTACTCTGAGGTCTCTGATCCGCCTTGAGTAGATTTTTTGTATGATGGGAAGTGTGGATCCTGTTTCAGCTTTCGGCTTTCTGCAAGTAGCACTCCAGTTTTGCCAGCACCATTTGTTTAAGAGGTTGTCATTTCCCTATGTGATAGGTTTTATTTCCTTGTCTAATATAAATTGATCATGAGTAGGTGGGTTAATTTCTGGGTCCTTGATTATGTTTCATTGGTTTATGTGCCTATCATTGCACCAGTACCATGTTGCTTTGGTTATTACAGCTGTATAATAGATTTTGAGATCAGAGAGTATTATACCTCCTACTTCATTCTTGTTTTCAGAGCTGCTTTGCTTATTTGGGGTCTCTTTCCTCTTTAAATAAACTCACCTGCAGCAGGCCGACCGCAGCAGCAGGCTAGCCGTTTAAGATCATTGACGTCATTGCACATGCGCGGTCCGCACTTGCACGCCGCCATTACAAGATGGCACTGATACCTCACTTCCTCATTGACTTACTAATGCACAAACAACACCATTTATGGCTGCAATATTGCTATTAGAAAGACCTCAACACCAATGAGATTCTAAGACGTAAGAGCAGGAGGTGTGGAACCGAGAGGGATATAAGCAAGTGCCGGGGAAAAAGACGGGGCCATTTCGCCATTTTCTTTTGTTCAATAAAGCTTCTGCAACGAATCCTGTTTGTCTGAGTCTTCTTCGGCTGCTGGCGGCGAGGTTGCACTCGGCACTCACCAATTGCCTTTTCTATGTCTTTGAAAAAATGAGATATTTGGTATTTGTATTGTGTTGTGTTAAACATGTGTCTTGCTTTTGGCTGGATTGTCATTTTCACTATATTCTTCCTATCCATGAACAGGGAACTAGTTTCCATTTATTTAAGAGTTATGTTTTCTCAACAGAAATGTTTTGTAGTTTTCATTGTAAGGTTTTATAAGTGTATCTAATTAGGTTTATTCCTAAGTATCTAAATTTGTGGTTGTCTATTGTAAATGGTACTACCTTTTGATTTTCCTTCTCTGTGCTTTCTTTGCTGCTGTAGAGGAATCCCAGTGACTTTTGTATTGATCTTGTATCCTGTCATTCTACTAAATTTTTGTACTAGCTCTAACAGTTTTTTGCTTGTTCGTTTGTTTAAGTCCTTGGAGTTCTGTATACACTATCATATCATCTGCATGTAGAGACAATTTTACCATCTCTTTGCTGATCTGGATACCTTTGTGCGTGTATGTGTGTTGTATATCCTAGCAAGTACTTCCAATGCAGTATTGAATAGAAATGGTGACAGTGGCCATTCTTGTTTGGTTCTTGTTCGTAAGGGAAATGCTTTTAGTCCTTCTCCATTGAGAATGATAAGCTTTGGGTTTGATATATGCTTTTCACTATGTTGAGGAAATTCCCTTCTATTCCTATTTTCCCGAGTGTCTTTATCAGGATAGCGTGGTGGAATTTGTCAAATGCCTTTTCTGCATCAATTGCTAGGATCATATGATTCTTCTTATTTGCTTTGTTAATGTGATATATTACGTTGATTGTTTTTCTTATGTTGAACCTTCCTTGGATATCTTTTATGTATCCCATTTGATCATGAGTTATCTTTTTGATCTACTTTTGGGTTCTGTTGGCCAAGATTTTTGGTAATATCTTTACTTTGTTTTGGTATTAGGGTTATGTTTGCTTTATAGAATAACTCTCAGAATGTTCCTTCTTTCTATTTTTTAAAATAATTTAAGCATAATTTGTAATGTACCTTCTTGAATGCTTGGTAAAATTCAGCCATAAAGCCATCTAGTTAGTCCAGAACTTTTATTTTTATTTATTTATTTTTTTTTGAGAAGGGAGTCTTTTTCTGACCTGCTCAATTTCTTCTTTAGTGATGGGTCTGTTCAAGTGTTGTACACCTTTCCATGTAAATCTGGGTGGGGCAAGAGTTTAAGGAAGTTGCTCATGTCCTCTATGTTTTAAAATTCATCAGCATATAGATTTTTCATAATATTCTGATATTACCTACTTAATTTCCATCTGGCTTTGTTGTGATGTCACTTGAATCTTGCCTTAATGTTGTTGTTGTTGTGTACCTTGGAGTTGAAGCTGACCCATAGCTGACCTTCTTGCAGGTTTTCAGAGGCAGTTAATTGCTCAGGAGAGATTGCCCAGCTTTCTTCTGTAGAGCAGCTGGTAGCCCTGAACCAAGTGTCTTTGGGATTGCAGTGCAGGTTCTTGCCACTAAGCCACCAGTGCTCCCTATTTTTTTCTTTTTCTTCCTTTTTAAACATGGTTAGCTTTCATTTTATTAATTTTTTAGATAATATTTTAATGAAAATTTATAGAGAACTTGGATTTCCATTTATTCATTGCTGCACATTTTTCCTTCCCCTGCCCACTTCACTGTTCTCTTGAGAGAAAAAAAGAATCTTTCATTGTTGTATAATTCCCCAGTTCTTCCCAGTCCACTTTACTATGTCTATTTTTTTTCTTATAGTTATTTTTCTCTTCTCTCTCTCTTCCACCCTCCCTCCTTCCCTCCCTCTCTGTCTCTCTGTCTCTCTCTCTCTCTTTCTGTCTCTCTCTGTGTCTCTGTCTCTGTTTCTCTCTGTCTCTCTCTCTCCTTTTGTTAAGTTTGCTAATGATTTCTCAATTTCATTTACCCTTTTGAAAAAAAAACAGCTCCTGGTCTTGATGATGGTTTCAGTTGTGTTCTATGTCATTGATTTTAGTTCTGGTCCTTATGATTTCATTTCTTCTAGAGTCCATGGGGTTAGAATCTTGTTCTTTTTCTCTTTTATGCAGATGTTCAGTTAGATCATCAATTTTGCTTCTTTCCTCCTTAATATGTGTGCCTATTGCTATGTATTGTCTCTGGAAGACTTTTAGCGGCATCATAAAGGTTTTGGTACATTGCATTTTCATTTCCATTTGTGTTTAGGAACTCTTTAAAATTCATTTTTTTTATTTCTTCTGTAATACAATCATATTCTAGCAGGGTGATATTTAGCTTCCATATAGGTTATTTTGTACGTTTTACTTCCTGTCTTGGTTTTATTAATGTTTTTGTATTTCTAGTTTTATGGCACTATGGTCTGAAAAGATATTTGCATTATTTCATTTTTTCTTATTTGTTGTGTCTTTCTTTGTGTCTTAATATATGATCAGTTCTAGAAAATGTACCATGTGCACTTGAGAAGAAAGTGAATTGAGTTTTATTTGTGTAGTACTCTAGATACAACCACAAGTTCGAATTGGCTGATTGTACAGTTTAGATCTTCTTTGTCTTGGTTAAATTTCTTTTGAGTTAAATTTTCCTTTAGTAAGAGTGGTATGTTAAAGTCTCCTACCACAGTTGTAATGCTGTCTATTTTTCCTACAATTCTGTTAACTGTTCTTTTACGTATTTTTCAGATCTATCATTTGGTGCATAGATGTTGACCAAGGTTATACATTTTTGATCTATTGTGCCTTTAATCATCATGCACTTGCCTTTTTTTTGGTTTTTTATGATGTCACTCCACATTATTCTACTGTGTTCTTCATTTCCTTTATGTTTCATCTCTGATTTTTCTTCTAGTATGTTTCCATTGAGGCTGTTGTCTTCTAGTTCACTGACTTTCTGTTCAACAGTTTTGTCCTTCCAGCATATTGGCTGCGCTATTCTTTTAGTCTTAATATTCTGGATTGTGTTTTCATGTATTTCTGTTGTTTCCAATACTGTGATGGCTGTACCCTCTCTGTATTGTGATGATTTTTTTTTTAAAGTTCTTGTACCTCTTTATCTACGGTTTCAATTCTTTCTTCCATCTTTTGCATTTCCTTCCACAGTTGTTCAGTTTGCTTCTCCTTGATATGGTGGTTCTGGTTCTCTGCCTCTGGAGTATATGCTTTCTTAATGGCTTCATTGTTTCTTCCATCATTTGCACCTTCTTTTGTAGCTTTTCAAATAATTTTGCATCAACACATCTCTTCTTGTTCTCTGTGTCCAGAGTATTCACTGGGTCTGCAACATAATCTACATTTTTAGGAAAAGGGTTTTTTGCTTTATCATGATGCTTGGATTTTCCTGCTTTCTTGACATTAAGTGAATCCTTTCTTGGTAAATGTTAGGCTGAAGTGTGGTGAATGCTGTTCTCTAGAAAACCACAGTGGGTCTGCTTCTGTTCCTCTTTACCTTAAGAAATCCTAGGCCTTCTCATGTGTTGCAGTCTGAAGGGTTCAAGAACAAAAGTTGCAAGCCATTTTTATAAGGCATTTTATAGGCTTAAAACAATTATTACTAAGAAGAATACAGCAGCAGGATTGAAGGAAGACTCAACAACCCACGTTGTGAAGGTGACATAACTTTGCTTGTAAAAAGGTAAGAAGACTTAAAGAATCTAATGAAGAAAATTAAAAACTACATCCTTAATATGAGTTATATCTCAACATCAAGAAAATAAAAATCTTCATCATTTAACCAATATGTCATATCATGATAGATGGAGAAAAGACTGTAGCTTTCCACTCATTCATTTCACTTGGACCAAGAATCAATACCCAGGATAACATCAGTGAAGAAATCAGAAGATGTGCTACATTGGAGAAATCTACTCTCTACGAACTCTCTGAAATTCTAAAGAGCAAGGATGTTGTTTAAAGACCAAAGTGCACCTTGTCCAAGGCATGATATTTTCAATTGCTTCGTGCTCATTTTAAAATTCAGCAATGAATAAGTAAAAGAATTTATGCCCAAGAGTTGTGGTATTGAAAAAGTGCTGAAAATACTATGCACTGCCAAAATGATAAGAAAATCTTTATCGAAAAAACTGTAACTAGAGTGCTTCTTAAAGGTAAGGATGGTCAAGTTTTTATCACTTATTTTAGGCATATTTTCAGGAGAAGTCAATCCTGGAGAAAACACATTATGCTTCAAGAGGTAATAGTTCAGGAAAATACAACAGAAGACCTTCAACAAAATGGATTACCACAGTGTCTACCAAAATAAACCTGAACATCACAGAGGTCATAAGGATGTTGCAGGATAGAGAAACTGTTAGATCTGACAATCATAGAGTCACTATGAATCAGTTAAATTTATGGTACCTAACAACAACAACAATAGCAAGGCTGAAATAGACAACCTCCACAATTATCTGAAGAAGATGATAGTTTGTAGTATCGTTGAAATGTTGTTAGGAGGTGCCAATCATTCAAAGGGGTATCATACTTAGAAAGCTGGTGGATTAGTGAAAGAAAGACCTACAACTAGATGAATTGACATAGTGACTATAGCAATGGGATCAAGTATGTGTGAGATTATGAGGATGGCAGAGTATAGCACAGGGTTCAAATCTGTTGTTCAAAGATCACGGAGTCATACTTGACTCAATGCTACTTAAATAAAACCAGAAGAAGAATGTTCTGCATCTTACTTGATTTTTTTAGCTAATTAAACAAAGATGATTCACTTAGAAATTTTAGTCTGAGCAATGTTGTTTCAATAGAAAAATAGTCAGTGCTTCTGCTTTTCCTTGTTTTGAGCCTTAGTGTTTTAAATTTTATACATGGACATACACAGAAAACTTTTCCTTTGGAAAATTCTATTTGAATGATAGGCAAATAAAGTTATTAAGTTGATGAGAAGATAAGTAATGAAAAATTGAAAATAAAAAGTCTCTGTATTGGTAAAGGCACTAAATTTTTTATCCATGGCTAAAATCTATAATGATTATTTTATTTATGAAAATAAAATTATCTACTTGTGTGAGAAGTGGGATAAAATAAAAAATATTTATATGGCTTTTCTATGATAGTCCTAACTTCATTTCTTTTATAATGTCTCTGTAATACCTGGAATGTTAATGTTTCTTAAAATAAAACTATTAGGTCTTTACCAGTAATGATTAAAATGAAGGAAGGCTTAAGGATAAAATGTCAGTCACTAAATTGGTGTTCTTAATAATTTAAAACTTCGTTTAAAGAGGTAACAAACAATGGAGGTATTTTTTCCTAAAAAATCCTTAAATAATGAGAAAAGTCAACTAGAGCTATGAATTTGACATTTCCATATGCTTTCAAGTACATTTCCTAACTTCCAGTCCAATTACAATTTTCTATGTTTTTAATTCCTTGATCTAGCTCCTCAAGTGATTGTATAAAATATAAATCATTTTTTGAGAAACCTATTAGATAAAAAAAAATATCTTTTAATTGTCAGACCACAAGAATTCATATTCTTCCTTAATTATACAGTTTCCCTGAGCAGACAGCGTGAGTAAGCATTACACATAAGACACTTAACTAAAATATACGCCATTTTAAAAAATGATATAATGAACTCTGATTGCCTAGAGCCAAGCGGCTGCACTGCAATCCCTAAGGCACATGGTTCAAGGCCACCAGCTGCTCCACAGGAGAAGGATGGGCAATCTCCTCCTGTATGACTAACTGCCTCTGAAAACCCTCCAGAGCCTCAACTGTGGGTCAGTTCTGACTCTACAGTACACAACAATGAAACTTAAGAAAAATACAAGAATTTACACTATAATTAGAACACATTTTACTCTTTTCATCGATGTTTCTAATTAATGATGTATTTATAAAATTTCACTGAAGTAAACAAATTAATTACCATCCTATAGCAAATATAGCATGTAAGAAGACTAAAATTTACACTTGAGTTAGTATGTGCTCATAGAGTCAAAAGAATAATTTTGTTCTATAGTATTTATATCTATTTGGATAGAATATATTTGCCATTAGGTATTGCTCCAAAGTTCTAAAGAACAATAATGTCAATCAAAAGACCGAGGGCATCTGATTCAGGTTACAATTAGCTGCTATGCATCTGAGGGCTGGACAATGAATAAGGATGATAGAAGATGAATCTATGCATTTGAGGTATGGTGTTGGAGAGGAGCGGTGAATATCTCATAGAATGCTAAAAGCACAGATATGTGTTGAAAGGTGTGCCACCAGAATGTTCCTTGGAGGCAAAGACTGTTAAACTTCATCTCACAAATTTTAGACATGTTGTTAGGAGAAGCTATTCTCTGGGAAGTAGACATCATGCTTGGAAAGGTGGAGGATCAGTGAAAGAGAGGAAGACCTTCAATGAGATGGATTGAGGTAAATCTGCAGCAATTGATTCAAATGTGTTGGGGATGATGAGAATTAAGCAGACAGAGTTCACACCTATTGTTCATTGGGTCACTAAGAGTCATGCTTGACTCAACAGAAACAACATGGTGTTGTCTGGTGGCTATTGTTATTAGGTGAGCCAACCTGAAACCTATCATATCCTGTGCCAATCTCATCATCTCTAAAACAATAGAGCTCATTTCTGAACTAACAGTTTCAATCCCTCTCCTTCACTGACACTTCATCTTCCCAAGTATGGTGTCCAATTCCAAGGAATATCCTCAATTAGCTACATCTCCAAAATATTAAAGATAAAGCTTTGTAACCCTTGCCTTCAAGGAGCACTATTCCCATACTTTTTCCGAGACATATCTGTTTGTTCTTTTGGCAGTCCTTGGGATAGTCAAGACTCTTTTCCAGTATCACAACTCAAAGAGATTGATTCTTCTTCTGTCATCCTTATTCATTGTCCAGCTCTTTAAGGCTTAGCAGGTGATTGAGAAGATGATGGCTTGAATCAGATGCACCTTAGTCTTCAAACTGATATCACTTCTTTTCAGAATTTTGGAGAAGTCCCCGATAGCAGATTTCTCCAATGCGAATGTGTTTCCTGTTTTCCCGACTTCTAGTACCAAGGGTGTTGATTGTTGATTCAAGTAAGATTAAATCTTTTACAGCTTTAATCTTTCTTTCCATCTATCATAGTATTGTCTCTTTGGGCTTATGGTGAGGATCTTTGTCTTCTTGATGTTGAGATGTAGTCCATGTGTTGTTACTGTTGTGAACCATCTAATCAGAACCAACTCATAGCTGACCCTCCGGTGGATTTTCAGAGGCAGTTAATAGCAGGAGAGGACATTACTCTGTCTTCTCCCATGGAGCATCTGGTGGCCTCAAAACATATGCCAGGAAGTTTGCAGCACAGCCTCTTGCCACTAGTTTACCAGAGCCATACTGAAGGCTATAGTCGTTGATCTACTACTTTTCCACATGCTCCTCATTTCCAGCAAGCAAAATTGTGTCATCTGCATAGTGTAGATTCTTAATGCATTTTCTTCCAATCCTGATGCCACACTCCTCTTCACAGAGTCTGGCTTCACAAATTATTTGGTCAGCATATAGATTGAGCAAGTATGGAGAAAGGATACAACCCTGATAAACACCCTTCCTGATCTTAAACCATGCAGTGTTCCCTTCTCTGTTCACAAAACAGCTTCTTGGTCCAGGTATAGATTAGGTATGAGCACAATAAAGTGTTCTGGGATTTCCATTCTTCTCAATGTAACCCATGATCTGTTATGATCCATGCAGTAAAATGACTTTGCATGGCCAATAAAATACAAATAGACATTTTTCTGGTATCCTCTACTTTCATCCAGGCTCCATCTGAAACTACTTCTAAAACTGTTATTTCCCTATTAATGTACTGTCCTAGCCATTTTTGGATGATCTTCAACAATATTTTGCTTGTATGAGATATTAATGATATTGTTCAACAATTTCCACATTCCGTTTGTTCATATTTCTCGGAAATGGGGATAAATATGGATCTTTTCCAGTCAGTTGGCCAGGTAGGTATCTTCTAAATTTCTTAACATCAACTGGTGAGCACATATAGAGCTGCATCTGTTAATTGAAACATGTCAATTGATGTTTCATTGATTCCTTGAGTCTTATTTTTTGCCGGTTCCTTTAGTGCTGATTAAACTTAATCTTCATCACCATTGCCTCTTGTTCATATGGTGCTTCCTGAAATGTTTCGGTGTCAACTAATTCCTTTGGATACAACCATTCTCTGCATTCCTTCTCTCTTCTTCCACTGCTTCCTGGATCATTCAAGACTGTGACCTTAGATAGAATCTTTCAGTATTGTAAATGGAAATTATCTTTATAGTTTGTGTGGTTATTTTTTTCCTTTGAGGTTATCTTTACCATTTCTTTGGCTTAGTGTCAAGGAATTTTCCTACTAACACAAAAGTACAACTTCCAAACCCACCAATCACTCTGTGGAAGTCTATTGGAAGACAATAGGCAGTATCTTCCAGTGTGAGTTAGTGCCTCCGGAATCATGTGGCAGGGTCAGCTATGGATTGGTTCTGACTTGACAGTTCACAATGACAACAACAACGTCTATCAACACATGTGTATATATGGAAGTAACATAGGCAGTCTCCTCTCATGTGAGTTATTACCCATGAAAACTTGCTGGAGGATCAGATATACATTGAGTCCAACCTGAGGGCACATAACAACCAAACCAAACATGTAAGTTCAAAAGAAAGTATATATTTAACAAATATGTGTGTACACACACACTCTTCCCACCTATTAGATTTTCTCAGAATAATTAATGTGAAAATAAGCGTGGGTAGTTTTTTAGTTGTTGTTAGTTGTTGTTAAGTACCATCGAGTCATAGACGATGCATAGCAACCCTATGAATGAAAGACCTGAACACTTGTATAACTTCCTTTGCTTCTCCAAGTTCATAGCGTTTCTGGAGGAAAGCTATTTCGGAAGTGGATGACACTCTTGCTTCTAAGCTTGTTTTAACCGAGAAGCTCCAGCAAACACTGTCCACCATGGGTGATTATTATCACATTTGACACAACAGTGTCACAGTGTTCAGCATCACAGCAACCGAGTTAGTTACCTCTGTACAGCAAATGGACAGACCACTTAGAAAAATATTTGACCAAAACCAACTAAAACCAGGCCTGGGGACCTGTGGTCCAAGGGCGCAACATATTTAAGAACCAAGGCAAGGTCCAAACTCCATGAGCTCCATCATTCCACATTCCTCCGTAGTCAAGCATTCCCATTGGCTTTCACCACCAATAAAAGCCTGTCTGTTGTTTTTCAGTTCTAAATGAAACCCCAAACTTAAGCTTCTGATGCTTTTGAACCACTGATCTTTCAGTTAGCAGAGCATCAGTGAGTGAAAATCATCATCAGAAATCCTTATTTGGAAAAAAATACCCCAAACTGAGGTATAATTTAATTTCAAAGTATGTCGTTCTGATTATCAGGGGAGGGGGAAATCCCACATTTGTTTGTGTTCTTAAGAATGCAAGAATGTTCATTAAATATATATTGTGAAACCATTGTTGAAGAATTGTTTCATTAAAGACAATCTTGATTATGATTTACCTATTCTGTGCACCAGAATCCTAATGGAATGGATCAAATAGGTTAGATATACTCTATTTTCACATTTCCTTTATTGATTTCAAGTCATAACTGACTCATAGAAGAGCCTCCATTGAACTTCCAAAGCTATACATTGCACAGAAGAGTTTGATCACTTTCACTCCTTAGATCTATTGGTAGATTCTAGCCCTTAAAGAGGTCCAGCCTTTGGGTTAGCCATGCAGTTCCCTATGAAATACATTTCTTGACCTCCCTAATGCACTTCTAGATACTGTCATGCCTCATAGCTGATTGAAACATATGCTATTTTATATGAGTTAAAGTTCTTTATTGAGCATAACATACTGTAAAATAACAGGGTTAGAATCTAATGTACATTTCTTTCTCTCAGACAGAATAATCACAGTGCTAGTGTGATCCAGACTGTAGTCTTACATGTTATCTAATTAATTTCTAAGTCATAAATGCTTAGTTTTACTTCATATTAAGATGATCTATTACTGTTTTAAATGGCATATGATATTTTGTACACAGGGTTTTCAACTTTGACGAGGAGTGTGACATCAGGATTGGAGTAAGATTTACCAACAATTTGTGATATGTAGATGACATAGCCTTGCTTTCTGAAACTGAAAAATACCTGAAGCATTTGATGCAGAAAGTCAAGAACTATAGTCTTCTATATGGGTTGAAGCTCAACATCAAGAAGACAGAGTCTTACCACTAGGTCAATTGCTAGTATCATGATAGGTGGAGAAGAGATTGAGGCTGACAACAATTACAGCTTGCTTGGTTTAAAAATCAAAACTCTGGGGACCTGCATTCAGGAAATCAAAAGACTAATTGCATTAGGAAAATCTACTCTTAGGAACCTCTCTAAAGTGCTAAAGACAACTATGTCAGTGTAGAGACTAGGGTGTACCCGATCCAAGACATGATTTTTTCAATTAGCTGTTATGCATCAGAGAGCTGGACAATGACCAAAGAGGACAGAAGACAAATTTATGCCTTTGAATCATGGTGCTCGAGTAAAGTATTGAACATACCATGTACTTCCAAGAGAACGAAGAGAGAGAGTAAAACTAAGTTGCTCCTCTAGACAAGGATTTTGAGGCTCTGTCTCAAATATTTAGGGCATGTTTCCAAGAGATAACAGGCCTTGAAGGAATACATCATATTTGGAAGAATGGGCGGACACTGCAGAAGAGGAAGACACTGGATGAAATGGATTTTCATAGTAACTGTGATAATGAGGGTATGTGTGTCGGTGACAGTGACATTGGCCTCGGAAAGAGCAGAATTCAGAGCTGTTGTGCATATGGCCACTATAAGTCCTTGTTGACTCAAAGACAGATAGCAACAACAACACGTGGTCTCCACAAGAAAAATACTTATAACTCACTCACAAAATATACACAATATGAAAAGACTTCATAAAGGAAGACATTTGGATGGCCAAGAAACACATGAGAAAATGCTCAAAATCAGAGAGATGCAAACGAAAACTCAAATGATATGCCACTTCATTCTAGAAGCAGAAAATTTAGCAAAACAGCAAAGAATAACTAGTGGAGAGATTGAAACTTTTATGCACAGCGGGCTGGATTTAAAATGGTTCAACCTCTCTCTAAGGCAGATTGTTTTTCCTCAAAATCCTAAACATAAAAATCTCATGTGACCCAGCTATTCTACTGCTACGAATATGTTCCAAGGATATTAGAACTGAAATAGTATGGACACATGTAAATCTGTGTCCATAGAAACATTATTCACAATAAAAGAAAAATGGAAACATGAAATGTCCATCAACAAATTAATGAGTTGAGAAATTGAGGTACATATACCCAACTGAATAGCATTCAGCACTATCGAATGATGACTTTGTAAGATATTCTGTAACTTGGGAGAAACTAGAAAGTGTTATACTGAGTAAAATATCTCAGTTAAATAGGGACAAATATTACAAAAAGTCATTATTGTGAAAATAGAATAACTGAGCAAGATATGAATAAATGTTCAAAATTGAAAGGATAGGAGAGGAGGCAGAAAAGAGAGAAATGGGAGAATCATTGGTAAGTTATTAAGTGTCATCGAGTCCTTTGCGACTCATAGCTGTGAACCCTATTCAATCCTGTGCCAGCCTCATCAGCTCTGACACACCCACCCTCATTACCCCAGTCAGAGTTAATCCATCTCATTGAGGATCTTCATCTCTTGCACTGTACCTCCTTCCTCTCAAGCAGGATGTCCCTTTCCAAAGACTGGTCCCTTCTTGAAACTTGTCCAAATAATGTCAGATGAAGTTTCAGAATCTTTGCCTCAAAGGTGCCATCTGGTTTCAACCTCTCCAGGATGAACCTGTTTGTTTTCCTAGCAGTCCATGGTATATTCAATACTCTTCTCCAGCACCACAACTCAAAGGCATCAATTCTCCTATCATTCCTAGTCATTGTCCAATTTTCTGATGCATAGCTAGTAATTGTGAAGACCATGGTCTGGGTCATGCAAGCCTTAGTCTCCAGACTAACATCATTGCTCTTCAGTACTCTGGAGAGGTTCATGACAGCAGATTTTCCAAATGCAATTTTTCTTTTGATTTCTTAGCTGCTGGTACCAAGAGAGTTGATTGTGAAGCCAAGCAAACTGAAGCTGTTAATAATCTCTCAATTTCTTCACTGTCTATCATGATGCTGCTAATCGGTCAAGGGATGAGAATCTTCATTTTCTTGATGTTGAGGTTCAATTCCTATTGTAGGCTGCAGCTCTTGACCTTCTGTAGCAAGCTCTTTAGGTCTCCCCCATTTTCAGAGAGCAAGAGTGTGTCATCTGCATAATGCAAGTTGTTGATGAGTCTTTCTCCAATCCTAATGCCACATTCCTCCTCATAGAACCCAACCTCCTGATGATCTGTTCCAATATATAGATTGAAAAGGTATGGAGACAGAATGCATCCCTGATATACTCCTTTCCTGATTTTGTACCATGCAGTGTTTCCTTGCTCTGTTTATACAGCTGCCTCCTGATACAAGTATAGGTTTCGCATAAGCACAATCAAGTGTTCTGGGATTCTCATTCATCTCAGAGTTAGTCATAGTTTGTTGTGATCCACACAATCAAGTATTTTTGCATAGTCAATGAAACACAACATTTCTCTGGTATTCTCTGCTCTCAGCCAAGAGTCATCTAAAGTTAACTATAATATTCCTTGTTCCATGGCCTCTTCCAAACTCAGCCTACATATCTGGCAGTTCTCTGTTGATGTTCTGCTCCAGTTGGTTTTGAATAATTTTCAGCAGGATCTTGCTTGTATGTGATATTGTTCAATGATTTCCACACTCTGCCTGGTCACCTTTTTTATGGAAAGACAACAGCTGTGGATGTCTTCCAGTCAGTTGGGACAGCAGAAGTTAATGGGTGAAAGGAAGATGATGTAATGGGTAAAGTTCAATAACAACTTGAAAAGATGGGGAGATAATATGCATAGGACAGTGGAAATTATTGATATGCAATATGCTACATATGAATGATTGCATAAAACAACACAAAGTACATGGATAAATTGCAATGCATACAAATGATTATGTGCAAACCAATAAAAAATAACTTTTTAACCAAAACGAAGTGTGTGTCATTCGACTGAAGCTATCAATTTAGCAAATAAGATGTAAAGAATTGCATAAAATTACAAGATTTGGAGTAGGTTAAAATGTAATAGTTAATATGTCAATTCCCAAAAACAAATAAAAGTGTTTTTATAGAGTCTAACACATTTTTTAAAAGCCCTTTTACTGATAGAGCAGAAGATCCTTTGCAAAATGTACCAACTGAGAGTAATTTAATGTCAAGTGTCAAATTTGCCATACTGTTAAGATCTTGAGGTAACCTTGTCACACCTGGAATACAAATACTTTCAGACCTAGTGACCCATTCATTATGATGACTCTGGAGCACTGTTAGAAAGAATGGCCAATGAAAATTATCTATTAACCTAGTCACAAAAAGCCCTCCATAATTAATGCCTACAGATAAATAACATTCACATTTTGACAAGGACCATCAGTGCCAATAACTCTACCACACAGACAGTTTTATGTCTCTTCTCTTCACTAATTATCATTTTGGAATGCTGTTAAGTGATATATCTTATTACACTGAATAGTTTTCTGATAAATTCTAATATATGTGTCCTTATTTAAGATGAAGTTTAAGATTACTAGGTCAAAGTTAACAAAGTCGAGTGTGTAAATTTACAGATGCATAGTTTAAGGATTTCACTTTATTAAAATGCTTACATGCTAAATGCTTACTCACTATGGCAAAAATGTATTGTGAATGTATTTTTTGAAATATTTTGACATTCTGATTTTCACAAAACATTTATGATCAAACTTGAAGGAATAGTAGTAATTTTTTAAAATAAATACAGCTTTTGAGAATTAAAATACATTTGGCTATGAATCAGAACAATACTGAATTTTGCTTAAAATTTAGCATGACATGTTGTTTTGTCACCCTCTAGCATTTATATGGAGCTCTGATGGCCTGGTGATAAGGAACTGTTGCTGCCACCCCAAAAGCATGCTGTTCAAATACACCAGCTGCTGCATGAAAGAATGATGGGCAAACTCCTCCAATACAGTGTACTGCCTCAGAAAACCTGCTGGAGGGTCAGTTATGGTTGATTTTGACTCAATGGTACATCATCATCATCATAACATTTATTGTTTCTTATATTACCTCTTCATACTTTATTTTTTTCTGAAACTTTACCTTCATTTACCAATTAATTGATCAATTGATGAAGTAAAAATAATATTATAACATCATTTTTAAGTATATCTCATTTTTATAGTTGACTATTCTGTCAAATAGCTTAAAGAAATTTCTAGCTGTAATTCATTTGCAAATATCCATTTCTAATTTTACTGATGCCCATGTTATTGTTCTTGTTAGGTACATGCTTTATTGACTAAAACTATGAACAACAGATTGAAACCTTGCCTTATGCTTTACAGAGAGCCCTATAGCATTGTGTTTGATAGTCTGTTCATTTTTAGTCTAACTTTACACCATAGACATCTTTCACAACTGTATGATTAGAACCACTTGGTACCACTTAATGACATGTCATTAAATGTTTCATCATTTTATGATATCATTTCTAGCTTTTATTTCATCATAATACTATATCATAACAATTTGTTTGATCATTAACAGAGGTAGAAAAATTTCAGTTTTAAATCTCAACTCTGTCAAATGTCAATTAGTATAAAGAATGCACTAGCCGAAGTACTTCTTCTCTTGAAAACTACAACCGAAAATATTGACTAGATCCTATGCCAGTTTGATCCTTATGAAGGCCAATTGTATTCTTATTGTATTCTTAGAAGCATTCAAATAAAATTTAAAAATGTTTGATACCTCTTGTACATTTTATAAAACTTTATTTAAATTGTGTGTCATGGATTGAGTGAAAGTTTACAAAGCAAATTGTTTTTCAAAAAATTATTCGTGCACATTTTTTCCATAATAGTAATCAAAATATACGTGGTGTCTTATCACTTCATTCGTTTCATGCTATCATTCCCTTCAATACTATTAATAAGTACTTAACTCTCTATTAATTAACATTATACTCATCCTTTTCTCTTCCTAGAAATTCTGATTTAATTTTTATCAGGTGTCAAAGATTAAGAAATGTATGTGTTTATAACCTCTTTGTAAATTCTTATGACAATACTCTAAATGAACATAAAGGAAATCCTTCTTTGTATCAGAAGTCATTTTTTTGGTATATTTTAAAAATATGTCTAATACTGCAGTGATCCTGTGGGCATTGAGTTGTCCCACCAAACCAGAGGCTGGTGTGTGAATCCATCAGCTGCTCCACAGAAGAAAGATGGCTAACTCTCGCCCACATTATTTACAACCTGTGAAAACCAATTAGAGCATCAGCTATGACTTGATTTTGTTCTTGGTGACAAGAAGAGAGGGAATTCACAAATATAGAAGCTTACATAAAAATCTATTCAAAAAACCAGTTATATAATACTGATTTTGTTGTCATTCTTTATCCTCTATGTTGTTTTATACCTTATTTTAAAATACATGTAACATAATATTCTATAGAATTAGGACTATAATAAACTAAGAAAGGTACATTTAAAGAAGTGCCACAAGACTCTGTAATCACAAGAAATATTTTAAGACAATATTTCAAAAAGTTAAAGGAATGAAAAATATTCTTGAATAAAATATAGTTAGAAAAACAATGTTTCAAACTTTGTAAATAAATCAGAATACTTTAAAAAAAAAATAAACCCAGTGTAATTATGTTTGAAATGTACTGTATACAAAAAGACACAAAAGTCCTTTTTGTTCCTGAATATTGAGGCCAAGGACATCAACTCTTCATAAGGTGAGAATGTAAACTTTTGGAGATATTAGTTTAATATTTTTAGAGGATCGATAGGTGAGCAAATATTCTTTGCTGGCCATAATTTAGAGTGGTGTATACACTTCTTACTCTAGAGGGGGATTAAGAGATATCTGGTTGAGTTGTTAGAGACAAGTGTAATAACATTTCATAAAGTAGGAAAGACAAATGCCTCCAGTTTGTATACAAGTTAAGAAAACCTAATAGCACTCTGTAGCAAGTCTTACAGCAACATATTCATACCGCATAAGGACAAAGAAGTCTAAAATTATTTCTAACTCTATTTTAGTTTCAACCAACTGGAAAGCCTAATAATATATTTACTAACACTTTTTGTTGTTATTTTTCTGTGCTGTCGAGTCACCTGCGACTCAGAGCAACCTTATGTACAACAGCCCTAAACCCTGCTCCATCCTGTGCCAATCTTACTGTCTCTGACACACCTACCCCTCAGTCACTGAACCAATCCATCTCCTTGAGAGTCTTCCTCTCTTGCACTGTCCCTCCACCCTCACAAGCATGTCTTTCTCCAAGGACTGGTCCCACTTCGCAACATGTCCAAAGTATGACAGACAAAGCTGGTCTCACCCTCTAGATTGAGCTTGTTCTCCTAGCAGTCAATACTCATTCAATATTCTTCTCCAGCACCACAGGTCAAAGGCATCAGTTCTTCTGTCATCTCTAGTTATTGTCCAGATTTCTGATGCATAACAAACAATTGCAAAGACCATGGCCTGAATCAGGTGCACCTTAGTCTCCAAACTGACATTGTTGTTCTTCAGCACTCTGGAGAGGTCCCTGACAGCAGACTTTCCCAGTGCAATTTGTCTTTTTATTTCCTGGCTGCTGGTACCAAGAGCGTTGATTGTAGAGCCAAGCAAACTTAAAGCTGTAACATTTACATAAGCTATAAAAGGTTATCTCGGAAGTTAAAATAATGCTTGGTGAAGCAAAACAAAGATAAGATGTAGGAAGAATAGATAAATTTGTAAAGTTAAGTAGAAAATTCCTTGAATGGTCATTTTATAGGCTTTACTGCCACCAGAGATTTCTTAATTATACATATAAACAGAGCAAGGGCCACATGGGGAGCACTATATCTGACCTTTATCAGCTTCACAGAGGGAAACGATCCCTGTCCACAGCACCAATAATTCCAATTCTCATAAGGTCAGACATGTCCCCTACACTCCCATGCCTCTTTCTACTCATTGCAACAACAATCTTATGCTGTGTGGGGTCAAAAATATGATGCCATAGCTCACAGACCACACAGAACCATACTAAGAAAGTCAAAAGATTATGATTCAGATTAATAACAAAACACAGTCAAGACAACTCCCTAAATGTGCACACAAACTCCTCAGCCTTGAGCCTTGCAGTGTTCCAAAGTTCTCAGCCATGCCCTGAGGACGTCCTTCCCCTAACGTCCAACAAAGTTCTCAGTCCAGCCACTATTGGCGTTCAATCCAACTGTCCAACAAATTTCTCAGTCCTGACACTATTGACATGCCCATTCTCCAAAGTCCCATCTCACATCAACTCTCTGATTCAGCCATCACTACTGCAGCCTTCCAAAAGAATGTCTGATATTTCACTGGGTTGACAGAAGTCTCTCCTCTTTGGTTGGGAGAAGAGTTCTTTCTTATGGTAGGGGAAGGTCTTCTATCTCTGTACTTAGAGCTCTTCAATTTGTTGGCAAGACTAAACAGCCTCTTGTAGATTGTTGACACTAGACAATCTCCTCTTGTGATGATAGAGAGTCAAGAGCCTTGGGTTTATGCCAACACACTCCATTTGTGTAACTCCATCTATCTGCATGACAACATCAAATAAGGGCTAGAGAAGTCATGTTGTTGTTGTTGTTATGTGCCATCGAGTCACCTGCGACTCATAG
>NW_006399908.1:5297469-5311441 GCF_000299155.1 Elephantulus edwardii | reverse complement strand
CCTTTCTTTGGGATAGGAACAAATATCGATCTCTTCCAGTCAGTTGGCCAAGTGGTCGTTCTCCAGATTTCTCAGATTTCTTGGCACAACTTGGTCACAGGACAGCCATCAGACCCTGCAGACCCACCTTTATTTTCTCAGGTAATCGGAGACGCCAAAAGCCGTGACATCCGCTCCGGCAGAAAGGTCAAAAGAGAGGCTAGGTTCTGACTAGCTGAAGTTGGACAGTATTTGATATGAGAAATATATTTATTCAAAGGTTTAAATGTAAATTAAAATTATAAACTTTTCTTTCCTTAGAACCAGAGAATCTACTTGTCTATGTAATCAATGCTTTTACCACAATGCACAATTTTCAAAGTATGAACAGGAAAGAACTAGAGTTAGAATTTTTTTTATTACAACATAGTACTACATTAGTTTTAGTAGATATTTAAGTTTTATTACAGCATGACTAGATAAATTTTATTACAATATATTATTAGACCTCAGATTTTATGCTGAACCCTAATCACCACTATTTTTGAAAATCCTGTATCAGCACATACACAAAAGCCCACCTGAGCCACCATCATCTCTCACCTGCATGTATACAATTGCTGGTAAATCATCATTTCCTTCTCTCTTCCTTTTCTTTTGTTCTAAAGAGAATAACCAAATTTTTTGAAAACATTATGAGACCATTATGAAATATTATCTACACTTCCAAAAGTCCTTAATGATTTATCACTTCAAAGAAGAAAATAATAATTACAAAGGCCCGAGCTCAGGAATAATAAATTCTTTCTTAAATTACTAGATAATATTTTAGGCTTTAGAAGTTAAAATGTTTGATCTAAACTATTCAATTCTGCTGTTGTGGTACAAACAGTTCAAACTGATATGTCAGTGTTTCAGATTTCTTATTTTACCAAAATAAACAACAATCTTATCAGCTTCAGCTTTCCGAAACCTAACAAAACTAATAAAGATCAGATGTATCCTTATGTGATATAATTTCTGAATATTCTTCTCTCAATAGTTTTCTTAATTCTTTTTTATTACAATTATCATTATACTGTTTCAGGATTATTACTTTGGTTGGTGTGACTTTTTTTGCCCCCTGGCCCCAAGTCCCATTTTTATGTTTATGGTAGTGTTATGTGCCATCAATTCAAAACCAACTCATAGCTGACCATCCAGTGGATTTTTCGGAGGCTGCAAATCACACAGAAGGATATGACCTATCTTCTTGTAGAGTAGCTAGTGGACTTGAACAATGTAAACCCCTTTTGGGATTGCAGTGAAACTTCTTAACACTAGCACACCAAGCTCCTATATTTATAGACGGTTAAATTATTTTCCTTTTAAATCTTTGCTGAAATCGTACCTTGCCAAATGTGAACTTAGTAGCATTATTAAAATTTTTAAATCCCCCAAATTCCCAATTTCCCTTATATTTCTCACCATTTCTCCCCTTTCATACCATTTATTACCTCCTTGCTAGAGACATTAAATCAATTTCAACTAATGGAGATCCCACCCACATACTATAGAATAAGTTGTATTTCTGGTTTACACAACATTTGTGGCCATTAATATGCTCAAATCCACTGTTCTGGTCACTAAATATTTTGTTTTCTACATCAATTGGCAGCATCAGTATGCATGGTGAAGAGATTGAGATAGTTAACAGTTTTAGTTTACTTGGTTCCACAGTCAACACTCACGGTAACAACAGCAGTCAGGAAATCAGGAGACGAATTGCATTGGGAAAGTCGGCTGTGAGGGACCTCTCAAGAGTACTGAAGAGCAATGACATCAGGCTGGAGACTAAGGTGTGCCTGATCGAGGCTATAATCTTTGCAATTATGTGCTATGCATGAGAGAGCTGGACAGTGAATAGGGATGATAGAAACAGAATTGATGCCTTTGAGTTGTGGTTCTGGAGAAGAGTATTGAATATACCATGGACTGCTAGGAGAACAAACAGGTTTGTCCTGGAGAAGGTGAAGCTGGAATCCTCCTTAGAGTCAAGTATTCTGAAGCTTCATCTGACATAGTTTGGGCATGTTACAAGGAGGGACTTTTTTTTTTTTTTTAGTTTTGGTGCACATACTTGAGTAACACTTGTATTAAAAAGTCTTCCTTGTATGCATATGGATTACTTTTCTATAACTCACAAATTTTACTTTAAAATGTTGTTGTTATGTGCTGTCGAGTCATTTGCGACTCATAGCAACCCTATGTACAACAGCCTTAAACCCTGCTCTATCCTGGGCCCATCGCACTGCCTCTGACACTCCCATCCCAATTATCCCAGTCACTGAATCAATCCACCTCATAGAGGGCCTTCCTCTCCTGCGCTGTCCCTTCACCATCCCAAGCATGATGTCCCTCTCCAGGGACCGGTCACTCCTCACAACATGTCTAAAGTATGTTAGACGGAGCCTCAGAATCTTTGCCTCCAATAAGCCACCCTTGCTTCCAAGGAGTAGCCTGGTTTAACCCTCTCCAATATGAATCGGTTTGTTTTCTTGGAAGTCCATGGTACATTCAATACTCTTCTCCAGCACCACAGCTCAAAGGCATCAACTCTCCTTCTATCCTCCCTAGTAATTGTCCAAAACTCTGATGCATAACAAGTAATTGCAAAGACCATGGCCTGTACCATATACACCTTAGTCTCCAGAGACACACCATTGCTCTTGAGTACTTTAGAGAGGTCCCTAACAGCAGACTTTCCCATCACAATACGTTTTTTGATTTCCTGGCTGCTGGTGCCAAGAGTGTTGACCATGGAGCCAAGCAAACTGAAGCTGTGAATAATCTCAATCTCTTCACCGTCCATCCTGATGCTGCCAATTGGTAAAGTGGTGAGAATCTTTGTCTTCTTGACATTGAGCCTCAGTCCTTACTGAAGGCTGCAGCCCTTGACCCTCTGCAGCAAGTACATGAGGTTCTCCTCAGTTTCAGCAAGCAGGGTTGTGTCATCTGCATAACGCATATTGTTGATATATCTTCCACCAATCTTGACACTACATTTCTTCTCATAGAGCCCAGCCTCTCGGATAATCTGCTCTGTGTAGAGGTTGAAAAGGTATGGAGACAGGACACATCCCTGGCGTACACCCTTCCCAATTTGAACCATGCAGTGTTACCCTGCTGTGTTCAGATCACTGCGTCTTGGTCCAATATATGTTTCATATTAGCAGGATCAAGTGTTCTGGGACTCCCATTCTTCTCAGAGTCAGCCACAGTTTGTTATGATCCACGCAGTCAAACGCCTTTGCATAATCAATGAAACACAGATATACATTCTTCTGGTATTCCCTGCTTTCAGCCAAGATCCATCTAACATCAGCTACAATATCCTTAGTACCACGACTCCTTCTAAACCCAGCCTGGACTTCTGGCAGTTCTGTGCTAATGTGCTGTTCCAGTTGTTTTTGGGTAGTCTTCAGTAGAAGCTTGCTTGCATCTGAAATCAATGATATTGCTATACTTTAAAATAGATATTGATTTTTTTCACTATGAATGCAATGCTATTCTTTCTAAGTTTTAATTTCCATTATAATAGAGCATATAATTGTCGGATTCAAAGTGGTTCATGTCAGTCCATCTCAGTTCACTAATGCCTAGAATGTTGATCTTTGTGAATTCCATTTCATTTTTGACAACTTCTAGTTTTTCTGCATGCATATTTTGTACATAACACGAATATTTAAAAGTGCATTACCATAGTCATAACTGGAACATCTCTTATTAAAACCTAATATACTTGCTTTATGTTTTACTAAAAATATATTGGTTTTGTCATTCACAGTGACTATTATGAGGACAATAATGATTTACAACATGAAAAAGACCACAGCAAATTTATTTTTAGAGCCGTTCAGTTAATAATATTCTGAAATTTAAGTAAGTACTTTTGTCTCATGAGTATTCTTCTATGAATGCTATTTACTAACAAATTATTTCATTATTAATGAGATTCAGTCGGAAATTCTAATTTGAATTTTGCAATTTCTTGTGAGATTCTGTTTCTACACAAATTTACAACCTTGGAATCTCTGTGGTACAATTCTGTCCTGTTTCATAGGGTCACTATGAGTGAAAATCAACTTGTTGGCAATAGTTAACATTTATGGAAATAGATATCCAGTTGTGGTTTTTTGCATTTTTTTTCTCCTACAAAGTTGCTGGTAATTTTGAATCAATGACCTTGTGGTGAGAAGTTAACTGTTTATATATAATCTTGCAAATACAGCCAAAAAAAGCACAACCAAGAGAGAATACAATCAACAAATGGGACCTTCTTAAAATAAAATCTCTATGGGCATCAAAAACTTTCTCCAGTAGGTTAAAAAGAAAACTCAGCTATCTAAAAAAAACAAAAACAAAAACAAAACCCAAACAAAAAAACCCAACATTTGGCAATGACCTTTCAGACAAGATTCTCATAACTAAAGTTTATAAAATATTACAGTGCCTTCACAAAAACAAGGCAAATAATAACCCAGTCACAAATGAGCAAAAGATATGAAAGAGTTTCCACAAAGGAGGACATTTGGACAGCCAAGAAACAAATGAGAGTATGTTCAAACTCACTAGCATTCAGGGATGCCAATCATACAATGAGATACAGTCTCACCCCAACAGTGGTAGCAAAGATTAACAACACAGCAATCAATGAATGTTGGAGAGGATGTGGAGAGATTTTAACTATAATGCACTACTGGTGGAATTATGAAATGGTATAATGACTATGTAAGACAGTTTGACATTCCCTCATAAACCTGAACATAGAAATACCATATGATCCAGCTAATTCACTGCTAGGAATATGTTACAAGAAAATCAGAACTGAGATATCAATATCATTATGCGTATCTATGTATACACAATAACAACAACAATGATCACAGCAGCGTTAGTCACAAATCAAGAATATGGAAACCACCCAAATGTCCATCAACAAACAAATGGATTGCACGATTAAGAAATGGTGGTACATCCACACAATGACATATTGTGCAGCAGTAACAACGATTTCCTAAAATATTGTAAAAACATGGGAGAGTCTAGAGAGTATTATGCTGAGTGAAATACCTCAGTCATGTGAGGACAAATACTGCATAATACCATTATTGTGAAAACAAGAGGATGACTGAAGAAGATGTCATAAATATTCAAAAGGGAAAGAGAAGGATAAAGTAGGGACAGAAAAAGGTGAAGGATGAATAATCATTGAGATAGCCAAGGGTGATGCTTGGGGCTGTGAAGGAATAGGAAGGTTCAATGGCGCTTTGAAAGGATAGCCTGATAATAGACATAGATCAATGATAATTCATTCTAATTCTATAAAACATAATACATACGAATAATTATATAAAGCACAATGAACATGAACGGAACACAATGCACGATGAATATGAATGTATGTGTATGTATGCATGCAAACGAATGTATTTTTTTAAAAAAAGATATGTTATGTAATCCGGCTCAAAGGATTACTTAATTTATCTTTAAAAAATATACTCATTTGCATGCATACATACACATATGACTAGGGAGGATAGAAGGAGAATTGATGCCTTTAAGCTTTAGTGTTGGAGAAGAGTATTGAGGGTGCCATGGACTGCTAAGAAAACAAACAGATTCATCCTGGAGAGGTTAAACTGGACTGCTCCTTGGAGGCAAGGATTCTGAAGCTTTGTCTGACATACTTTGGTTATGTTGTAAGGAGAGACTGGTCCTTGGAGAAGGACATCATGCTTGGGAGGGTAGAGGGCAGGTGCAGGAGGGCAAGGCCCTCTAGGAGGTGGACTGATTCAGTGACTGGGGTAATCAGGATGGGTGTGTCGGAGACAGTGAGATTGGCACAGGACAGAGAAGAGTTTAGGGCTGTTGTACACACGGTCTCTATGAGTAGCGAATAACAGCGTGTAACAACAACAACAACAACAACATATTAGGTAATAGCTTAATATGGGATGCAGCAATTGGAAACAGAGAAAAGCTAACTAGAAAATGTTGCATTGATATTAGAAATGAGGCCAGATGTCGCATGTCAGAATTTTGTATCACCAATATTTTACTTATTGTAAATGCTTTAAAAAATAAATGAAAGAAGGTGAGCATATGATATATCTTTTGTGTGAGCATGACATATGTGAAAGTAGAGGTAAAGAGGAGTTCACGGATTAATTCAGAACAATTTCAGTCACTTGCATTGTGATTATACAACCTACTATGCTTCCTAACTATATACAGTCTTAAGGAAAAAGATGGAACATCTTGGATTCACATGTGTGTCCCATGCACAGTGGAAATATTAATACTTATCTTGCATATTACTTGGTAAGGTTATTTTAAAGATAAAATTGAGTTGGGGTTTAGAGGTCTTGTAAATAAGTATAATTTCATTGGTTTTCTTGGGCTTTGTTCTGGAAGAAATGATTTATTGCAATGAGAGCTTGTATGTGGACGTTATTTGTAACTGATGAATGTTAAACAGCTAGATGAAATCATATCGTTTATAAAGAAGGATCTTTGCAGAGGAGAGCATATGCCTGATCCAGAAAAAGAACCTTTGCTCTGGAGAGGCAAACCTTTCACCTGCTGGGTGAGGAATAGTTTATGGAAATGCATCTATCTTGATTGTGAGAGGTAGTGGGAGTTTCTAGTGCATTAATTGTCACTATGCCTGCTGGGATCAGCATGACACAGAAAATGTGGCTGAATAGAAGTAAATCATATGGCTTCAGAGCTTTGAAAAGATGAAGGCTGAAAAGCGCATCATAGAAAGAACAGCCACATATCCTCTAAAGGAGGTGGAGAGAGCTTAGTTTTAAGGAGTGAGAACTTGTGAAATAAATCAAAGGCTGAAAGTATGAAGGATTGTAAACAAAAGAAGAAGAAGAAAATGTTGTTTTTAAAACCTACATAGCTTTCTGAACTTTTCCCTCAAACTGTTGTGTTGTTTTCTTTTACAGTTAATTTGCAGAAATGCTTAGATCCCAAAACACATGCAGAGCATTATTCTCAGGAAATAAATGACCCATTTGTATTCAAAGCACTGATGTTAGTAATATGCTATGTGACTCCTACCAGTTAGGAAGTACATGGAAACCCATTTAGCTACAACTCTTACAGCACAGAGAATATAGACTATGCTTTAAAAGCACACAAAACATACAATTCTGATAATTAATATTCATTGTTTCATATAAGGATATTTTAGCAGAAACAAAATGAAAAATTTTTGTATGTTGTTAAAACTTGTGGCAGAATGAGGTTGTGTACATAACTGTACAATTTGAGAAGAAATACAGTACAAATTAAATTCCACTTTAAAAGTAAAATTATGCTAAAATTAACAAATGAACAGATAATGCTAATTACTGACATTTTTACAACATCTATCTGACATCACAATGCTGTCTCTCATTTGAAAGCCAGTTCTGAATTCAGATTGAAATTTTGCTAGTTCTTGGTCAACTTGATCCTCCTCATATTTTTCAGTTATTCTCAGCAAGGTTTTACTTGTGTATGATATTAAATGTGTTGTTAAATAATTTCTAAATCTTGTTGGATCACCATTTTTATTTAATATATGAGCTAAAATATGGATATTTTCAAGTCCATTCATCAGGTAGTTCCTTGTCAAATTTCTTGACATGAAGGAGTGAGCACATCTCCACCTGTTTGTTGAAATACCTATAGGTATTCTGTTGATCACTGGAGGGCTTTGTGGTTGGTTTGTGTGGTGTTTTCCCCTTGTCGTCACTGAAGTTTGTACTTGCTTATTTAATACCGTTAGCTCTGGATGGTATGCAAGCTGACATTGTTAAGGCCAAACACACACACACACACACACACACACACACACACACACACACACACAAACTTTCTCCTATTGTTATTATTGGTAGGCGCCGTGAAGTTAATTATGCTTCCTATTGACTCTCTAGACAGAACAAGAGATCAGACCCTTGTGTCCCCTGCCATCCTTACAATCACTACTGTGCTTGAGCACATTGTTACCTTCGCTGTGTCAGTTAACTGTTGACTCTGTACTCATCACCATGAAATCCCTTTACTTATGAGAAAACTATATCTCCCAGCGGAATCTCCAAAATGATATCTTTAATATCTTATATTCCACCATATCATGGCACCAAGAAGAAAATCTGACAATTTTTAATGCATTTTAATAAAATCCAACCAAACCACAGAACAGTAATGTGACACATATCGCTATCTTAGAGTCAGAATCTGATAATCTTTAAATACATTGTTTTAAACAGTAAACTAACTCTGCTCACTGTCTTAGAGTCAGAAGTGACCCATGGCGGACCCTTCCTTGAGTTCCCAAGTCTGTAAACCGCAGAAGACCAGAAGACATTGCTTATCTTCCTGCTGCCGAGTCCCTGGTGAATTCAACCCACCAGAGAGGCATGGCCTTCGTGTAAGCAGGGCACCTCCCTATGAACTAGGGCATGGTGGCTTAGTCAATTTGTATTGGTTAAAACGGTAATACTTCTCCTTAAAATAAATTCTTTAATAGGGGAAATATTTACTCAATTACACAGCTATCTATATATTGCTAACACTGGAATGTTTGCAATGATATTATTAATGAAAGCATTTCTTTCCTTTAAATAATAAGTAATCCGTGGTTTTACATGAAGAAAATGTAAGGAAAAATATTTATAGATAGTAACTTTTTTAAAACAAAACTGAAAATGTAGAATATAGTCATTTGTTTGTTCTACATATTTTATTTAATTCATAATTTGCAGAGGCAATATATTATTCTCTGAAGCAAGGCTCAATGAAAAATGAGACATAGTTTTTCCCTGAAGGAATGAGTATTCTAGTAAAGATATAAAATATATAGAAATCCTGTAACTCAAGGTAGAAGAAAACAATTGGCATTAAAGATCTGCAGCATCAGAGTTTCTCAAACTTCTTTTCATTTCACCATAGTAATAAACTAATTTTACTCTCACTCTGTACATTATATATATAATATATGTTATATATAGTATATGTTATGTATAATATATATTATATATAATATTACATATATATGAAACAAGAGTGTCACCAAACAGTATTTTACTTTTACTGTGTTTGATGTACTCTAGTATTTTCTTTTCTGTTTTTTTCTTTAAGACAAAGTTGTGTTAACTCACTAAACAACACCTACAACAAGCTTGGAAGATGGAGTGACATCCACTTCTGGAATAGTTTACCTCCAGAAACCTACGAATTTAAAGAAATGATGAAAGTTACACAAGTGTTCCGTTATTTAGTTCATAGGGTCACTATGAGTCATTTATGACTCAACAGCACTTAACAACAGCAACATAGAGAGAGCTCTCCAGACCTAGTGGACAGAAAGCAATGCTATCAAACCAAGGTGAGTGATTTTAATCTGCGGCCCTCAGGCCTGGTTTTTAACTGTTTTTGGTCAAACATTCTTCTAAGTGGTATTGCATTGGTCTGTCCCTTTGCTATACAGAGGTAACTCGTGGTTGCTGTGATGCTGAACACTGTGACACTGATGTGTCAAATGCGGTAATGGCTACTTATGGCAGACGGTGTTTGGTGTAGCTCCCCAACTAAAACAAGCTTGGAAGTAGGAGTGGCATCCACTTCCGAAATAGCTTGTCTCCGGTATCCCTATGAATCTGGAGAAATGATGAAAGTTATATAAGTGTTCAGGTCCTTCGTTCATAGGGTCGCTATGAGTCATCTATGACTCGACAGCCCTTAACAACAACAATACCTACTATTAATTATAATCAACTCACACATTGAAAGTATGGGTTATTTGGATAATCAGTAAGGACAACTTGAATGCAATGTATTTATGCTAAATGTTGAGAAAAAATTATCAGGTGTTATACACACAAATTTATGTAAAAATTATCAAGACAAAATAAACTCACATAGATAAGTGTATCACAGGGACAAAGAATCATGAATCATGAATAAAGCACAGTCGTTAAGTTTGGTCAGGGTAGTAGAGAAAAAATTCAAGATAATCCTCAATATTCCTACACGTTGATGCACAGGTTTTTATAATGACCTCCTCCTGAGTGTAGATGGTATTTATTATGACAGTGACAGAATTGTGATTTCTGGTACTATGTTATCTTAATAGGAAAAGAAAAATATTTTTGTAGATATGATTAACTTTCCTGACTATCAGAGTTAATAAAAATGGAGGCTAAACTAGGTGACTCAGCCTAGACTAGAGAGATTTTTATTAGAAGAATTCAACTCAGAGAGACATTCTCTTGTCTCTGTAGATGTGATCTAAATGAATTTGTACCAATAAATTTAATAGTTAGATATGAACTTTGAAGAAGATAGCAGTCTTATGTGATACACCAAATCCAGGAGATAATTTCTGACTTGTAATAATTCTGAACAGAAAATCTGATAAATTAGTTTCCAGGTTACTGACTGAAGAAGTATGAGATGATATTTGGGTGCTGATTGTTTTAAACTACTAAGACAGTTGTGAGTTACCACACAGCTGTGGAAAACAACTAGAGTATGGATGTTGTTGTTATGTGCCTTCAAATCACCTACAACTCATAGCAATCCTCTATACAGTAGGCCTAAAACCTGCTCTATCCTGTGCCAATGTTACTGTCTCTGACACACCTACCCCCATTACCCCAGCTACTGAATCAATCCATCTCATCAAGGGTCTTCCTCTCTTGTGCTGTCCCTCCACCTTCCTAAGCATGATGTCTCTCTCCAAGGACTGGTTCTACCTAACAACATGTCCAAAAAGACTTCAGGATCCTTGCCTCCGGAGAGCAGCCTGGTCTCACTCTCTCTAGGATGAACTTACTTGTTCTTCTTAGCAGTCCATGATATATTCAATACTTTTTTCTAGCACCACAGATCAAAGGTATTAATTCTTCTTCTATCATCCCTAGTCATTGACCAGCATTCTGATTGTAAAGTAATTGCAAAGTAATTGCAAAGATGTCATCTCCAGACAGACATCATTGCTCTTTAGTATTTTGGAGAGGTCTCTGACAGCAGACAGACTTTCCAAATGTGATTTATCTTTTAATTTTCCTGGCTGCTGATACCAAGAGTGTTGTTGTATAGGCAAGCAAACTAAAGCTGTTAACAATCAATCTCTTCACCATCTATCATGATGCTGCCAATTGGCCCAGTGGTGAGAACCTTTGTTTTCTTGATGTTGAGCTTCAATCCATATTGAAGACTGCAGTTCTTGACCTTCTACAGCAAGTGCTTCAGGTCCTCTTCAGTTTCAGCAAGCAGGGTTGTATCATTTGCATAACGCAGATTATTGATGAGCCTACCTCCAATCCTGATGTCATATTTCTCCTTTTAGAGCCCAACCTCCCAGATAATGTGTTCTGGATATGGATTAAAAGGTATGGAGATAGGACACATCCCTGGAGTATGGATACACAAAAAGTCAGGAAAGAGATTGTTATAATGGTAAACGAAAACTAGGTCTTAAAATGCCATGAAAATTGGTAATGGCATTCGAGGTTTCTCTACAGATTTTAAAGAAGAAAATTGCCTGAAAGAAAAGTAGCTACTAAAAAATTATTCTCATATTTACATGATAAATTCATTTCCATGTCATTGTTTATACTGCATTTTGTTTTGAGGGACTGGAGAACAATATGCCGAGTGAACTCAGTCTTTTAAGGACAAATATGATATAAAGCTATTATTGTAGAATGAGTATAAGGATCTAATGGGCAGAGGGTGAAAGCAGAGGGATGAGGATGTGGAGGGGCAGGTGAAGATTAATCATGGAGTTGTACAATTTGATGCGGGATTGGAAGAATCTGTTCTGGAAAACAATGTATTCAAATTTTATAAATAAACTAGTATAATAAAAAAGAGTCTGTTTTAAGTACGAGGTTAGTTGAAATATGGTTGAAATATATGAATAAACTTCTCTAGTGTTGAGAACCCATACTGATGATACTGCCAGCTAATTGTAATGAAATCAAACACTAGATAGAGAAAGAGGTTATCTTCTCTCTTCCATATCTGTATAAAGTACTGACCAAACAACACACATCAACAGAAAAATGAAGGCTAACTTCATCCCTGCTGAACAAAATTGCTACTGTCTTCAACATCACTCCTGTATCAAGAAATAAAATATTTAACTATTTTATACTTTTTTATCTGCAAGTAGATGGTAACCATACTGGACCTTATTAGGCTTCTGAGAGTCTAATACTTACCCTGTAGACTAATAAAATGTCCCTTGAATATAGAAACAAGAGAGACCCTGGTGAGATAGTGCAAGAACTCTGGTGGCCAAGAGGTTAAAGAGGTACTCTAAGAGAGAGATGGGCAATTTCCTCCCAGGTAATTTGTTGTCGTTATTGTTGTGTGACAGTAAATTAGATCAAACCCACAGCTAATCTTCCGGTTGGTTTTAAGAGATGGTAAATGTCACTGGAGGAAGACTGTGTCCATGTATCAGAGAAGCTGTGCTTATCTTTGGCAGGACAATTTCTTAACACTAAGCCACCCAGAGTTCCCTCTAGAGGCTCAGCTATGAGTCTGTTCTTACTCTGTGGTGGTGAGGGTGAGTTGCTATTGTTTTGTTGTGTGTATCAAAAGGTCAACAGCTCAAATCTATCAAGTTTCCCGTGCGAGAAAGATAAAGAGTTGCTTCCTTTTTAAGATTCACAGTTTCTAAAATCTGATTGAAAGTCACTTTTAGAACGGACATGACTGCAGTAAATTTCAATACAAGGAAAAAAACCATTTATTTGTAAAGGGTTTTTTTTGCATTAATTTTTATTTTTAAAGTGAACTAACCTAATATTTTGCACTCAGTTTATAAAAGATAGCATGTAGGTAATACCATATATGTTAAATTACTTTGGATGATAGAAGAAAAATACATGCCTTTTCATATGGTTTTGAAGAAGAGAACAAACATATCAATACTGGAAAAAGTGAAACCAGTATGCTTCCTGGAGGTAAGGATGGTGAAACTCCATCTCACAAACTTTAGTGTGTTGCTAAGACAGGCTATTCTTTGGAGACAGAAACCATATTGGGGCATAGAAGGTCAGTGAAAGAGAGTAAAATCCTCAACTGGGTGGATTGGCACAATGACTGCAACAATATGTCAGAGAGTGTAAGAAGAATGACATAGAAAAGACTAGGCTTCAGGTCTGTTCTTAGGGTCACAATGAGTCATACCTCCTTGATGGTATCCAGCAACAGACTTGTTCATAATAATCCCAAAAGGTGATGTAGTCCAGAGGGAGCTGAACTGCTAACCCAAAGGCCACAACTCTGGCTATTTGAATGCAACAGTGACTTTGCTGTGGAAAGATGAGCACACTCCTCCAGCGTCTAAAACCTAAAGGGGCAAGATGTGGTATCCCTATGGTTGACTACTAAAGATACCAACAAATGAAATTATTTGACTACTTGGAATAGATGTTGTTGTTGTATGTGCCATCAAGTCGCTTGCAACTCATAGCGACCCTGTGTACAACAGCCCTAAACTCTGCTCTGTCTTCTGCCAATCGCACTGTCTCTGACACTCCCACCCCGATAACTCCAGTTACCAAATCAATCCACCTCATAGAGGGCCTTCCCCTCCTGCGCTGTCCCTCCACCTTTCCCAGCATGATGTCCTTCAAGCTTGTTCCAAAAGGAAAAGATTTTTCAAGTCTTAATTTCATAATATAAGATGGCCATTAAAATAACCAGAGAAGTCAAATTACCTATTATGCAAAAATAGTTATAAATACATTTGTACTAGATAAAATGCAGCACCATACATCCTCCAGCTCACATAACTATCTAGAATTCTATATAATACAAAATAGCATTTTTTAAGGAAGACTGGAAGAGATCTATATTTGTTCCCATTCCAAAGAAAGGTGACCCAACTGAGTGAGGAAACTACAGAACAGTGTCATTGATTTCACATGCA
>NW_006399908.1:5291685-5296365 GCF_000299155.1 Elephantulus edwardii | reverse complement strand
CAGGAGGGGAAGACCCTCTATGAGATGGATTGACCCGGTGACTGGGGTAATTGGGATGGGTATGTCAGAGGCAGTGCGGTTGGAGCAGGATAGAGCAGGGTATAGGGCTGTTGTGCATAGGGTCGCTTTGAGTCACAAAAGACTCAGCGGCACATAACAACAACAACAAATGTTATATTTTTACTTCTGTAATATTTGAACTACATTCAAGATCAAGAAAACAAAGATTCTAACCATTAGTCCTACAGGAAACATCATGAAGGATGTTGAAGAGGTTGAACGTGTCAATAACTTCAATTTATTAGATCTGCAATTAACACTCTTGGTACTCGCAGTAAGGGAAATAAGGAAATGCATTGCACTGGGAAATTGTGCAGTCAGGGACCTCTCCAATTATTGAGGACAAATGATGTCAGTGTTCATTGGGTTTTCAAAGGCCTGTTATTTTGGAAGTAAATGGCCCATTCTGCTTCCTAGTTTGTCTTAATCAGGGAGCTTCACCAAATCCTGTCTGCCATGGGTAACCCTTATGGCATTTGACACACCAGTGTTACATGAAACCCCAAGTTATCTCAGTACAAAAAACTCTCAGACAAGTGTTATACCACTTAGAATACAGTTAATATACAAAGGCCCACCCACGAGGTCTTGTTTGTTTAAACAAAATGCTTTCAGCCCACACTTGAGTGTTAAAAAAATGAGACTCAATCAATTAACTTACACTTGATCATGATGGATGGAGATGAGATTGAAAGTGCCTACAGGCTCGTCTTGCTTGGATGGATAATTTTAACACTCTTAGCACCAACAGCCAGGAAATAAGGAGATACATTCCATTGGGGAAATCTGCTGTTAGAAACCTTTCCAAATTATTGAGGAGTAGTGATCTCAATTTGAAGTGTAAGGTTCATTTGATTCAAGACAATCTTCCTGATTATTTACTAGTCACTTGAGAAATGGACAATGAATAAAGTTGATGGGAGGTGATGTTGCCTTTGAGCTATAGTATTGGAAAAGAGCACTTAACATGGCATGGACGGCCAAGAGAACAAGCAAGTATATCTTGAAGAGGGTGCAATGGGAGTGCTCTTTGGAGGTAGAAATGATGAGGCTTTACCTCACATGCTTTGGACACGTTGCTAGGAGGTGCTATTCCTTGGAGAAGGACATGATGCTGGGAAGGGTGGAGGGTCCTTGAAGGAGAGGGAGACTATCTGTTAGTTAGACTGACAAGGTGACTGCTGTAATGGGCTTTTGCCTGTCAGGATGTTTGAGGATGGTGCAGGATAGGACAGTGTTCAGATCTTTTATTCATAGGGTCACCATGTAGTTGTACTCAACTCGACAGCACTTAACAAAAAACAACAACAATGATGTCAGTTTGAGGACTAATGTGCATCTGATTCAGCCTGTGGTCTTTCTGATCACTTTATGATCAGAGCTGGATAATGAAGAAGAATGGCAGAAGAAGAATTGATGCCTTTGAGCTATGGTGTTTGAGAAGAGCACTGAATATTTCAAGGAAGGCCAAAAGAACAGATATGATAATGTTGTTGTTATGTGTCATTGAGTCACCTGAAACTCATAGCAACCTTATGTACAATTGTCCTAAAGCCTACTCTAGTCTGTGTCAATCTCACTGTCTCCAACATGCCTATCCCTATTATTCCAATTACTTCAATTTCTGAATCAATCCATCTTATCGAGGGTCTTCCTCTCTTGAGCTGTCCCTCCACCCTTCTAAGCATGACAACCCTCTCCAAGGACTGGCGTCTCCATACAACATATCCAAAGTATGCCAGATGAAGTTTCAGAATCCTTGCCTCCAAGGAGCACCCTACTTTGACCCTCTCCAGGATGAACCTGTTTATTCTCTTAGCAGTCCATGGTATAATAATTACTCTTCTCCAACACCACAGCTCAAAGGCATTATTTCTCCTACCATCCCTAGTCATTATACAGCTCTGATTATATGAAAGCCAATAAAAATATGAAAAAGAACAAAGCAGAAAAACATTCTCTAAAGATGAATGCTGATTGAATTCTTGTCATGGGTAATTGAGGGGAATCAAACTGCAGAGCTCTGCATAGTCCAATTTTACTGTATCATTAACATTATGTTTCTTTTTATTAAAACAATATAAATAATTGTTGGTGTATATTTAAATAACCAGAGATTACTTCAGTGTTTTCATTAGTATTCATTGTATGTTTTATGACTGAATCATTTTATAATGCATAAATATTAAAAAATTTAGAATGATTTCTAATACATGAGGAGGGGGAAAAAGAAGAGATATGTCTTGGAAAGGGTGCAGCCAGAGTGCTCCTCAGAGGCAAGAATGACGAGGCTTCAGCTCACACAGTTTGGGTATGTTGCTAAAAGGGACTATTCCTTGGACTGGGCATGATACCTGGAAGGGTAGAGGGTCAGTGAAAGAGAGGAAGAACCTTGACCAGGTGACTGCCTCAAGGAGCTTTAATGTATCAAGAAGTGTGAAGATGGCACAAGATCGGACATGGTTCAGATCTATTGTTCATAGGGCCACTATGAGTCATACTCAACTCAGTGGCACCTAACAATGACAATGATATTTGAACAAATATCAGATGAGCTGTGGAAAATATTAAGACTACTAATCATGAAGAATGCAAAAGGTCATTACAAAGTCAGAGGAGAAAGAAAAGACCGAGATGGATGTCAGAAGAGACTTTGAATATTGCATTAGACTTCCAAGAAGACAAAGCAAACGGAAGAATTCAGGAAATTAAGGAGCTGAACAGAACATGTTAAAGGTCAGCTCGAGAAGACAAAGTAAATATTGTAATGAAGTGTTAAAATAGCTGAAGTCAGAAAATCAAAAGAACTGAAGTTACTCCACATTTCTTAAGCTGAAGGAACTAAAGAACAAAAATACACCTCAAGGGTATTTTTAAGTGTATACTTAAAGATGGTATGGACAGAGTATTGAATGATCCAAAAAAACATCAAAAGAAGATAGAAGGAGTAAACAGAGTCATTTTACCAAAAAAGAACTGAGTGACACAGAATAATTTAATGAAACAACTTACGTTCATTGGTCAAAGGTGATGAAGGAAGTTCAAGCTGCTCTGAAGGATTTTTCAAAAACAAGGCCTCGGGAGTTGACAGAACACCAACTGACATATTTCAACAAACATACATTGCCCTGGATGACCTGGACATGGTTATGAATTTATACTAAAAAAACTGACCAACTGACTGGAAGAGATCCATATTTGTTCCCATTTCAAAAAATAAGAAAAAAAAAAAAGGTGACGAGACCGAGTGTGGAAATTACCAAACAATATTGCTAATATCACATGTAAGCAAAATCCTACTGTTGTCATTAAAAAAAATAATGGAACAGTATATTGCCAGAAAGCTACCAGAAATACAAGGTGGATTTAGAAGAGACTGACACTAGAGACATTATCATCAATATCAGATGGATCTTGGCTGAAAGTAAAGAGTACTAGAGGAATGTCTTTTTTATTGACTATGCAAAGGTATTTGACTGTGTGGATCACAACAAATTGTGGGAAACCTTGAGAAGAATGGGAATCTCAGAACATTTGATTGTGCTTATGTGAAACCTATACTTGGAACCATGAGGCAATCGTCGGATTGGAGCAGGGAAACACTGCATAGTTTAAAATACTATTTCCACAGTGTAAACACCATAGTGCATGGCTGTTACTTTCTAATATCTGGATGACTGTAGAAGTTTTTAACTAAACTGAATAATGGAAATCCTTGCTCACAGTCACAATTAATCTTCTAAAATATATCTTCTACAAAAAGTAATAAAATAATGTATCAAAAGAGAATTTACATTGACACTGGGACAAATCTCAAATTAGCTTCCCAGCTTTCACTATCTCTAGATTGTGTGCATTTTACTTAATTAGATTCTTTATGCCAAAACTTTTCTAATCAATTTCAACACTATTATATCATTTTCTTCATAATAACAAAATTCAATAGTAATTTATTTATACACGAGGTATTATTAAGTATTAGTATAAACTTTTATGAATAAAATTAAACATACATGTTTGAGAGAGAGTACAAAGGGTCAAATTATCAAAACAAGCTAAAAAGAACAGAGAAGCATTTCTTACTATGAAACTTTACAAATAATTCAAAGACATCTCTAATAGGCAGATTTAGAAAAATAAAGATCATTTTCTTTAATCCTTTTCTTTGATGGTAAGACTGACCTTGGCCATATTTGATTTATAATGTTCAAAATAACACATATGAAATGTCACTTGCCCTGAAGGAGATACTTCAGTCATGAAACATCTCCATTTTATACTCTAATGATCACATTGTTGCTTTAACAATTTCTAGCTTGTCATGCCTCATAAATTTATGTTTAATATTTATTTACCATAAGCTAGCTACACAGACCAGATATATCTTGTTATACAGATTACATACATGAGGAATTTTCATTTCCTTTCTCCTAGCAAATACCATCAAATACTTGACATGGGCATTGTTCTCCTTTCATCCAGGATGAATCAATTAAAGAAAAGTAGAGTTGCATTCCAGCTGAGTGTTGTTTAAGTTATAATTTGTAATTATTTTTCCCCTTGGGTAATGTAAGATCATTCTGTGGAGATATTTGTCTTTCAATATAGTTTCTTTTTTAT
>NW_006399908.1:5283880-5291482 GCF_000299155.1 Elephantulus edwardii | reverse complement strand
TCCTTTGCCATTCCCTATCACTCCTCCCTGAGAGAGACTTCATCCTGAGTCATAAGGAAAAGGGGACGGGGTATTCTCTTAGCTACTTCCTGCTGAAAAGGGACACTGTAGATTTCAGGGTGAAGATCTTCTCTCACTACTGCAAAGGGCCCCTTTGGCAATAGGAAACATGTAGACTATTGTGGAGATTGATTTTGGAATTTAGATGCACTGTCTAAGAACATTAAATGGTCACTATGTCTATGTGCATATCTACTCAAGATGAACATGAATTCATACATGTTTCTGTGTCCATCATGAAAAGAAAAGCTAAACGCCTAACAATGAGACTAGATAAAACCAAACAAATAAAAAATTAACAAATAAAAATTTTCCCCAAGGGGGTAAAGAGAGGGGGAGAGAGTACTGAGCCTGGGGAAGGGAAATCATGGAGTCACAGAATTTGATAGATGAAGGGGGAGAAGCGAAGGAATGTGATGGATATAGAGGGGAACACTGGAAAGATGGGGTGATAGAAGATGGACGTAGATTAATGGAGATTAATTTTATAAAGCATGGTGTAAGGGAATGATGTATGAAACAAAATGTGACCAAGAAGTTCCAAGTCAGACATCAATCTGGTGACTTCTGATCCTTCTGCCTTCACAGACTATAAACATAATGTTGATAGATAAGATGACAGGTTAGAAACTCACAGGCTGACAAATCCAAGACTGATCAGCAAGACATACTCTTATTCACACATGACTCATAACTACCCTATGTATATAGCTCTGAACCTTGTCAATCCTGAGCCAAAATCACTGTCTCAGACACACCTACCTCCATTGCTCCAGTTACTGTTTCAATTCTATCTCCTCCAGGATCTTCCATCCTTCCAAGCATGGTGTCCTTCTCCAAGAACTAATCCCTCCTGGCAACATGCTCAAAGTATGTCAACCAGAGTTTCACAATCTTTTGTCTCTAAGATGAAATTTGGTTTCATCCTCTCTAGGACAGACATGTTTATTCTCTTAGCAGTCCATGGTATGATCAATACTCTTCTCTAGCACCATAATTCTAAGACATCAATTCTTCTTCTGTCATTCTTAGTCATTGTCCAGCTATCTGGTGCATGTTGTTGTTGTTGTTAAGTGCCATTGAGTCGTAGAAGACTCATAGTGACCCTATGAATGAAAGGCCTCAGTACTGTTCATAGAGTTTCTGGAGGCAAGCCATTTTGGAAGTGGATGCCACTCCTGCTTTCAAGCTTTTTTTAATCGGGAAGCTCCATCAAACACTGTCCACCATGGGTAACCATTATCACATTTGGCACATCAGTTTCACAGTATCTGATGCACAGTAAGTAATTATTTGAATTAAGCAGACCGTAGTCTTTTGCCTGACATCATGGCTCTTTACAACTCTGGAGAAGTCCTGATAGCAGACTTTCCCAGTGCAATTTGTGTTTTGATTTCTTGAGTGTTTGGTGCCAAGAGTGTTATTGTGGAGTCAATACTACAGTCCTTGACTGTCTGCAGCATGCACTTTAGGTCCTTCTTAGTTTCAGCAAACAAGTTGTGCCACTGCCTAACTTAGGTTGTTTATAAGTTTTCATCCAAACCTGATGCCACATTCTACTTCATAAAGTCCAATCTTCTGAATGATCTGTTTTACTTAAAGAAATGACAGATTTTTAATAAACAGTTTTGGCAAAACTGGAAAACTATCTGTAGAAAACTCAAGCAAGATCCACACCTCACAGCATGTACAAAAACCAACTCAAAGTGGATCAAGGACCTAAGACTGAAACCAAGGGCTATACACTTCATCAGAGAAAAGCTTGGAAGAACACTAGTAGCCCTAATCCACACCATGAACAGTCTTCCAACTGTCCTGAAAAACCTACAAACAGAAGACGATAAAATAGATGAATGGGACCTTCTAAGAATCAAATTCTTATGCAAATTCAAAAACTTCTCCAACAAGGTAAAAAGGGAAGCCATAGACTGGAAAATATTTGGTAATGACATGTCTGATAAGGGACTTAAATCTAGAATTTACAGAAAACTTGAGTACCACAACAAGATAAAGGTAAACAAACCAAAAGAAAAATGTGCACAGGATGTGAATAGACAATTCACCAAAGACTTTCAGGTGGTGAACAAACATATGAAGAAGTGCTCAAAATTCCTAGCTTGATGAAAGATGCAAATAAAAAAAATTGTGAGATATTATCTCACTCCAGTAAGAATAGCAACATTCAACAGAGAAGCAAACAACAAATGCTGGTGAGATTGTGGAGAAACTGGAAACCTTATTCACTGTTGGTGGGAGTGTAAAATGGTGCAACCACTATGGAAGGCAGTATGGCGCTTTCTCAGAAAGTTGAAAATAAAATACCATTTGACCCAGCAATTTCACCACTGGAAATATACCATAAAGAAATCATAACTGCTACTTAAGTAGACATATGCACACCTATGTTTATTGCTGCTTTGTTCACAATAGCAAAGAGTTAGAAACAACACTAATGCCCATTAACAAATGAATGGATTGAGAAGCTGTGGCATATTCACACAATGGAATACTACACTGCATTGAAAAACAAGGAACTCGTGAAATATTATACAAAATGAGTGACTCTGGAGGACATTATGCTGAGTGAAATATCTCAGTCACAAAAGGACAAATACTGCAAGGTGCCACTGTTATAAAACAGGATTGATATCAGGATTAGGGGGAACTTAAGAGGGGATAAATAACATATACTACATTGATACAGATGAGGGAGAAAACTGTTTAAAACAGGTATATGAGTAGGTATTATTGTCATGACAGGAGTGCAGAACGAAGACTGCATAGTGGAGTGGACTTGGGTGTGGGGGATTGTATAACAATGAAAGAATTTTTATTTTACTTTTCAAAGAGAAGAACAAACTGTGGGGGGGCAGGAAGAAAAGTACAACAAAGAATGAACGGAAATTCAAAATCTCTGTAAACTTTCATCAAAATTAATTTTAAAAAGAGCATAGTTTCGACTGACTGTTACGATTTCTTTTTCACCTACCACCGATTTGTCAGTATCTGAAAACCAGCATTCTTTCTTGGAAAAAAAAAGCCTGTTTCAAATAATATACCACAAATAAAATTATAAATTTTGAAACTATAGCTACAGAATGAAAAAAAAATCTTAAAATAACAACAGCTGTTAGGAGAAAATTGTGACATGTGAAAACGTTGTTGGTTACCATGAAGTCAGAACCAACCCATATCCATCCCTCCATTAAGATTTCAGAGGCTGTAAATCACAAGAAAGAAGATAACCCATTTTTCTCCCATAAAGCAGCTGGTAGCATTGCACTGACAGCATAATCTTGGCTACAAAGCCACCACCAGGACCCACTTGTGAAAATGAGGAAGCTTTGTAAAATTAGAAGATAAAATACGGAACAGTTTGCTGGAATTAAAACCCAAACTTTTAACTGGAAAAAAAAAATAGTATCTCCTTTATATGTTTTCAACATCTGAAACCTAACCCTTTTAAAATAAATCTTAGCTTTTCTGATCCACTTATTTATATTCTTGTGCTTCTTTATGCCTGCTTGTGTGATCATCTACAAACTTAACTTTTACAAGAGGATCCAGGGATAAACAACACCAACTGCAATGAGTTATCTATTTCCTATGTTGATGTTGTTGTTGACTGCCTTCAAGTCAAACGTGACTCATAAAGACCCCAGGAACAAAAGGCCTGAAGCTCCTCTACAATCATCAACATTTGTCAAATTTCATAGAGTTTCCAGAGGCATGTTATTTAGTAAGTGGATTCTACTCCTATACTTAAAAAAAACAAAAAACCAACTTTGATAGACTAATTGATATTCTGGTCTAGATTGAGTTAAATGTTTTAATTAAGAACTTCCTTAAACTTCAAGAAAATGGATAGAAAATTATTATATTATTCAGAAACTTATTAGAGACTCATTGTAATAAACTACTAGACCTTAACCAACTTGATAATTTAATTAACAGCCTTTTAAATGAGTGAGAACTAGATAAAAAGATAAAGTACTAAAGAAACTATTTTAAATAGCCTATTAGCTATATTTTTAAAAAAACTTGGTAAGGAAAATGAATTATATGACCTAAATCTATTAAAAATGTCTTCGTGTATTACACAAAGATTAAAAATTATAGAGAACATTAACACAATAAATTGACTCCAGGAAAATCTAAAATAATATTCTTGTATGATTTATTTGGTTAAATTTGATTAACCATTTGATTAAGTTCAATTTGGTTAAAGTAAAAAGCACCTTATATTCTTCTTTGTGAATATAATTCTAGAAATGCACTGTCTGGTGAGGATAAATTTGATGAATGTGACTTTCTAGAGATTAAATTTTTGTACTAGTCAAAAACTTTTTTCCCCAACAGAATGAAAAGAAAGCCTACCTACTGGGAACAAACATTTGGCAATAGCATCTCAGACATCTCAGACGGGGTCTTATAACAAAATTTTACAGAATTCTTCTGGACATCCAGAAGAAAAAGACTGAAAATCCAATTACAAAATAGTCAAAAGACATGGAAAGACTTTTCACAGAGGAAGACATTCAGGTGGCCAACAGATACATCAAGAGATGCAAATCAAAACAACAATAAGATACCATCTGACTCTAGTAAGACTGGCAAAGTGTTTAACAGGACAGCAAGCAATAAAAGTTGGAAAGGATGTGGAGAGGTGGGGACTCTGATACACTGTTAGTAGGATTTCAGGATGGTAAAACATCTACAGAAGATAGTTTGGCATATCCTCAAAAAGTTGAACATAGAAACTCCATGTGACCCAACTATTTCATTACTAAGAAATAGCTAGGAGTACTAGGAAATACAAGCCAAAAAAATTAGATCTGAGAAACAAATGGAAATTTAAACATCAATGTTCATAGAATCATTATTCACCATGACAAGAACATGAAAATAGTCCAAGTGTCCAAACACAATGAATGGATTGGAAAAAGTGTGGTACATTTACAAAATGGAATACTCTGCAGCACTCAGGAGCAATGATTTTGAAAAATACCACATAACTTTGGAGAGGCTGGAAAACATTACGCTGAGTGAACTAACACAGTCCCTAAGAACAAATAATGCAAAAGATCGTTATTGTGAAAATAGAAGGACAACTAGCAAAACATGAATGGGAACTCATGGCGGGGAGGGCTGAGGATGGGTAGCGGTATAAACACAAGGTTGCACAGTTTGGGTGTGGGGGGAGGGAAGGCTATGAGGAGGATCCAGGTGAAAAGATAGGGTAATGATGGGCAAAGTCCAATGGTGATTTTATAAAACATAGTGCACGAGAATGGCTATATGAACACCACATGAATGCAGAATAATGTGAAACACAATATATACAAGCTCTGTAAACAAACGAATAAAAAAATGTGAGCTTGCCAATAATAAAATATGCTGAACATTTTAGAAGAAACTTTGGAAAGCAAGGAAGACAGATCAAAACAAGCTTGTGGCACAAGGAATGACAACTGATCTCTGAAATAAAACCAAGAAAAACAACAAAAAATAGTCTGTTCTTTAAAAATCAAAAGTTTGTAGATAAAAGCCTTATTTGATACTGCAAATAAAGGGTCAGTGGATCTAGCCACACTCTATGTTGCATGAAAATTAAGGAAAAAACTGAACACTATTTTCCCCATTATGTTATACTGAAGGTAACATTACCATTACAATATTCTATTTTGCCTTTAAATTCTAAAAGCTATTACTGATAAATACAGATATTATAAAATTCTGCTTTCTTATTGGTAGGGTGCCACTGTCATGGAACACCAGATCCTTCACAAGAAAATTTTAAAGTAATCTAAATAGAAAGAAAGGGGAGGGGAAAGGAAGCTTAATCTACATGAAGAATTAACAAGGAAAAAAGGGTTTTCTTTAAAATACGGAAACTTTACTGGTATGACAAGATAAACTGTAAAAGGCAAACTTGAATGTGGACAGTAAATTGTAGAAAATTTCTCATGTGGCTCGGGGTTTTCAGCAATTCTAAATATTTTTCCAACCTCAGTTTTCTATGACTTTGTAGAGATAAATGTTCTTCTTCTGACAATATTCTCAGTGGTAAACATTTTCTAAAACTTGTTTATGCATGGTCAGAACAGAGCTGAACTGAACACTTTAGTCACTGCGTAAAAAAGATTTATTTAATGCTCAATTATTTCAAGAGGCAGTAAAGGGCTTAGAATAAATAGTGTGGAAGACAGAAGTACAAGGTACACTAAAGACATTGGTGACAAACAAGTCCAGGAACTTAAGAAACCTCAGTTAAGATGTTCCTATAAATAGAAGTGGTGAGAGAGAACTTCAAACATGTACATCCAGAAATTTGGAAAACAGTTACTTAGTCAACAAACTAGAAAAAAAATAAATTTTTATATTTATTCCTGAAAATGATAAAGCAGAATGAAGACCTTTTTTATCATTTTTAAATTAAATGAAAATTTACAGAGACTTTGGACTTCCATTTATTCATTGTTGCACTTTTCTCCCTGCATCCCCCCAAGTACACTCTTTGTCTTTGAAAAGTAAAAGTTTCCCCATTGTTTTACAATCCCTTCCCCAGGTCCACTGCACTATGCAGTCTTCATTCTGGACTCCTGTCATGACAATAAAACCTAATCACATATTCCTTTTAAACAGTTTTATCCCTCATCTGTTTCAATGCAGTATACATTGTTTATCCCATCTTTCTCAGTCTCCCCCCCAACCCCAATGTCAGTCCTGTTTTACAACAGAGGCACTATGCAGTATTTATCCCTTTGTGACTGAGATATATCAATAAGCATAATGTCCTCCAGGGTCACCCATTTTGAATAATATTGCATGAGTGCCTTTTTCAATGCAGCATAGTATTCCATTGTGTGAATATACAACAGCTTCTTGATCCACTGATTTGTTGATGGGCACTTAGGTTGTTTCCAACTCCTTCCTATCGTGAACAAAACCTTGATAAACATGGGTGTGCATATATCTGCTTGGGTGCGAGTTATGGTCTCTTTGGGGTATATTCCCAGTAGTGGAATTGCTGGGTCAAATGGTATTTATATCTGCAACTTTTTGAGAAAGTGGGACACTACCTTCCACAGTGATTGCACCATTTTACACTTCCACCAAGAGTGAATAAGGGTTCCAGTTTCTCCACAACCTTGCCAGCATTTGATGCTTGTTATTCTGTTAAATTTTGCTATTCTGACTGGGATGAGATGATATCTCATAGTTATTTTGATTTGCATCTCTCTTAGAACTAGGGATTTTGAATATTTCTTCATGTGCTTTGTTGGCCATCTGAATATTTTCTATGGTAAAGTGTTCATATCCTGTGCCCATTTCTCAATTGGATTTTTTATCTTTATCTTGTTATGGTGTGAATACATTTTTAAAAATTATTTTAATATGAATTGTAAATAAAATTTTACAGAACATAATTTTAAAAATATTACTGCAATCCCTATGCACATCCAAAAACTTCTCCAGTAGGGTAAAAAGGGAAGCCACTGACTGGGAAAAAGTATTCGGTAATAACATATCAGATAAGGG
>NW_006399908.1:5281197-5282670 GCF_000299155.1 Elephantulus edwardii | reverse complement strand
GAATGAGTGGAAGCCCAAAATCTCTGTAAATGTTTATGAAAATTAATAAAATATAATTATAGAAAAAAAATTAGAAAATTAAGAAATTAAAAAAAATATATTACTGCAATACATTAACATGAAACTACCAGAAATTCATGCTCGATTCAGTAGAAGAAGTTCATGGAGGTACATCATTGATGATAGCAGGTGGTTCTTGGCTAAAAGCAGAGAATATCAGAAAGATGTTTACTTGTGTTTTAAAGTTAATGTCAAGGCATTTGCCTGCATGGATTCTAACAAATTATGAATAATTATGCAAAATATAAGAATTTCAAAAGAGTTAATTATACCCTTATGGAACATACATAAAAAGACCAAGGAGTAATTTTACCAATAGAATAAAGTCATGCTGCACAATTTTTAGTCAGGAGAAAGTGCATCAGGATTGTATAATTACACTATATTTAGCAATACATACATTGAGTAAATAATATAAAAAGGTGTACTGTGGGAAGAAGAATGCAACGTCAGGATTGGTGGAAGACTCATTAATAACTTACGTTATGTAAATGGCTTTGTTTACTGAGAGGGAATACGATTATTAGTAGCATAATTAATAAAATGATTAAGACTACAGATTTTTACACTACAACTTCAACACTAAAATAAAAATCCTTACAACCTCCCCAATAAACAATACCATAGCAAATAAAGAAAAGATGGAAACTTGCAAGCATTTCACTTACTGGGATCCACAGTGAAAGTACTCGTGGTCAATAAACAAAACGCTAGGTAAATATGGTGCAAAAGATCTCTTCAAAGTGTTTTAAAGCAAAGATGTTCCTTTATAGACTAAAAGTCAGTTTCATCTGGCTTACGTTATGATTTCTTCAATCACTTCATTAGCTGAGTACTGAATAAGGAGGAGCAAAGAGGGATTGATGCTTTTTAACTATGGTGTCAGCAAAGAGTGAATGTACTGTCTTGGAGCACTACAGTCAGAGGCTTAGAAGCTCGCTGTGTGAGACTTTGCCTCATATATTACATGTCCAATAAGGAAAGGCTTATCTTTGTAATTTTTTACTGAATTTTATCTGGTATTGTAGGAGACTACTGTTTATGCTATGGGATACAAAAAGAACAAACAACTATGTCTTGGAGAAAATGCAATGAGGGAACTCCTTAGAAGAACAGTGAAACTTCCTCATAGACTTTACTTCAATTTTCTACTATATTATTTACAAAATTCAAATACAAATTTGAACAAATTCTTTCCCCCCATGATTTGCAGAAGAAATTATTTTGCTTATATTCTTGATGACACTACCTTTTAACTGATAACAATTTTATCATTTTAAGGAAATTTACAATTTGGTTTTAATTTTCATTTCATTATGTTGTTGTTGCTGTTGTTATGTGTCGTCGAGTCACTTGCGACTCACAGCGACCCTATGTACAACAGCCCTAAACTCTGCTCTGTCCTGTGCCAAT
>NW_006399908.1:5257831-5278257 GCF_000299155.1 Elephantulus edwardii | reverse complement strand
CAATGCCTAGTATGTCAATATTAATGCGTTCCATTTCTTCCTTAACAATATCTAATTTTCCTACATTCATGGTTCTCACATTCCATGTCCCAATCACTAGTGTCTGCTTACAACTGTTCCTCTTCCTTTGTATTTACATACTTGAAAACTCAACCTCCTTTGCCATTTCTGTTATCTACATGTGTTCTGTTGTACATAGGGTTTTCAAAGGCCTGCTATGTCAGAAGTGGCTGGCCAATCCTTCTTTCTAGTCTGTCTTAATGTGAATATTCACATTTAGAGGAGTATCAGACAGACCTCAAACTCACAGCTGTCAATTTATAATATACCCATAACTAACCATCTCTTAGGTTTCTGAGGTTGTTTTGGGGATTTTTGTGTGTGTGTGTTTTGGTGGTGGTGTTATTTTTTGGGTTTTTTTTTTAATTATTATTAATTTTACTGAAAGTTTACAGAGACTTTGGATTTCCATTGTTGCACTTTTCTCCCTGCCCAACTGTCCCCCATTCACTTTTCTCTTTGAAAAGCAAAAGAAAAATTCTTTCACTGTTATATGACCCCTCCTGCCAAGTCTACTCCACTATGCAGCCTTTGTTTTGTACTCCTGTCATGACAATAACACCTAATCATTTATCCCTTTTAAACAGTCGTCTCCCTCCTCTGTTTTAATGTAGTATACATAATTTATCTCCGTCAAAAAAAATTCAAATTCTTTCAATTTCCGTCCCCCCACCCATACATTTGTACAACTGGATTATTTAACCCTCCATCCCCTGCAAATCCACATCCTTCTTGTTTCCATTCTTTTCCACCCTTCTTAGATTCTTATATTCTACAATAATGGTTTTATACAATATTTATCCTTGTGGGACTGAGTTAGTTCATTCAGCATAATGCTCTCCAGTCCCTCCCAAGGTAGGTAATAATTTACAAAATTATTGCTACTGCGTGCTGCATAGTATTCCATTGTGTTAATGTATCATATTTTCTCAATCCATTTGTTGTGGTTGGACATTTTGACCTTTTCCATGTTCTTGCAATGGTGAATAATACTGCTATGAACTTTGGTATACAAGTCTCTGTTTGTGCTTCAGTTCTCATATTCTCAGAATATTCCAAGTAGTGGAATATCTCTGTCATATGGAATTTCTATGTTAAGTTTTTTGAAAAAGAGCCAAACTGGCTTCCAGAACGGTTGTACCATTTTATAATCCCGCCAACAATGTATAATAGTTCCTTTCTCACCACATCTTCCCCAAAATTTATTACTTGCTGCCCTGTTAAACTTTGCCATTGTTACTAGAGTGAGATCGCACCTCATTGTGGTTTTTATTTGCATCTCTCTTATTGCTAGTGATTTCAAGCATTTCTTCATGTGCCTGTTTGCCATTTGAATATCTTCCTATGTACAAATCCTTTCCATGTCTTTTGAACATTTTGTAACTGGGTTATCTATCAGTCTTTGCCTTGTGGAGGCCGAGGAGTATTCTGTAAACATTTGTTATTAAGACTCTTGTCTGAGATGGTATTACCAAATGTTTCTTTTTAGTCTGTAAGTTTTCTTTTCACCCTGTTGGAAAAAGGTTTTGATGTGCAAAGAGATTTAATCTTTAGACAGTCCCGTGCATCAATTTTATCCTCTTTAGATTCTGCATTTCTGATTGTGTTCAGCAGTCTCTTTATGCCTTGGTCTAGCACTTCTAAGCTTGATCCGTTTCTCTATTATGAACGTTATGGCTTTGGGCTTTACTTTCAGGTCTCTGATCCACCTTGAGTTGATTTTTGTGTATGGTGTGAGATGCGGATCCCGTTTCAGCTTTCTGCAGGTAGAAGTTCAGTTTTTCCAACACCATTTGTTGAAAAGGTTATCATTTCATCATTTGATAGCTTTGATTTCCTAGTGAAATATATCAGTTGACCATAGATAGCTAGGTCTATTTCTGGTTTCTCAATTCTGTTCCATTGGTCTATTTGTCATTATACCAGTACCATGCTGTTTTGATTACCACTGCTGTGTAGTAGGTTTTGAGGTCAGGGAGTGTGATGCCTACAGCCTCGTTTTTGTTTCTCAGATGTTGTTTGCTTATTTGGGGTCTCTTGCATCTCCAAATAAATTTTGATAATTTTCCTTTCAATCGCCTTGATAAATGAATTTGGTATCTAAATTGGGATTGCACTGAACATGTAAATTGATTTTGGTAGGACTGTCATTGTTACAATATTGAGTCCTTCTATCCATGAACAGGGCACATTTTTCCCTTTATGTCTTTTACTGTGTCTTGCAGAAATTCTCTGTAGTTCTCTTTGCATAGATCTTTTGTATCTCTAGTTAGCTTCACTCCCAAGTATCTCAATTTGTGATTGGCTATTGTAAATGGTATTGCTTTCTTGATTTCTTTCTCTGAGTTCTCTTTGTTACTGTAGAGGAATCATTGATTTTTGGATATTGATCTTATGTCTTGCTACTCTACTAAATTGGCTTTTTAACTCTAATTTTTTATTAAATTTTACTTAACTCTAGTTTTTGTTGTTGCTAAATCTTTGGGGTTTTCTGTGTACAGTATAATATCACCTGCATATCTTTGCCAATCTGCATGCCTTTTATTTCCTTCTCTTGTATTGCCCTAGCAAGCACTTCTAATACAATATTGAAAAGGAGTGGTGGCAGCATAATTCTTGCCCCTTGTCTTGTTCCTGTTTGTAAGGAAAAGGTTTTTAGTCTTTCTCCATTGGTTTTGCATATATACTTTTCACTACCTTTAGGAAATTTGCTTTTATTCCAATGTTGCTGAATGTCTTTATCAGGAAGGAGTGCTGGATTTTGTCAAATGCCTTTTCTGCATCAATTACTAAGATCATATGGTTCTTATTATTTACTTTGTTAATATAGTGAATTATGCTGATTGTTTTTCTTATGTTGAACCATCCTTACACACCTGTTATTAATCACACTTGGTCATGATTAATTATTTTGTTCATGTGCTTTTGGATTCTCTTGGGTAGGATTTGTTAAGGATTTTCTTCATCTGTATTCATGAGAGCTCTGTAGCTTGCTTTCTTGGTAATATTTTGGTCTTGTTTTGATATCGGGGTTATGCTTAATTCATAGAATGACTCTAGAAATATTCCTTCTTTTTAATTTTTTTGAAATAATTTAAGAAGAATGGGTGCTAAATCCTTTCTGAATGGTTGGTAGAATTCACCTGTGAAGCCATCTGGTCCAGGTCTTTTCTTATAGGGAAATCTTTTTTGCTTTACAATTTCTTTTCTTGTAATAAGTCTATTCAAGAGTTCTATATCTGTCCGTGTTAATCTGGGCAGGAAATGCATTTCAAGGAATTTTTCCATTTCCTCTAGGTTTTTTAATTTATTAAAGCATAGCTTTTCATAGTATTCTGATATTATCGATATAAATTCCTTTTGTTCAACTGTGATGTCACCTCTGCCATTTCTCAATCAAGGTATCTGTGTCTTGTCTTTCTTTTTTTTCTTTTGTTAAATTTGCCAGTGGTTTGTCAATTATATTGACCCTTTGGAAAAACCAGCTTCTGGTCTCATTTGATGGTTTTAACTGTCTTTCTGTTTTCTATCTCATTGATTTCAACTCTTGTCCTTATAATTTATTTTCTTCTAGAGGCACCAGCAGTCAGGAAATCAAAAACCGTATCGCGATGGGAAAGTCTGCTGTTAGGGACCTCTCTAAAGTACTCAGAAGCAACGGTGTCTCTCTGGAGACTAAGGTGCGCCTGATACAGGCCATGGTCTTTGCAATCACTTGTTATGCATCAGAGAGTTGGACAATGACTAGGGAGGACAGAAGGAGAGTTGATGCTTTTGAGCTGTGGTGCTGGAGAAGAGTACTGAATGTACCAGGGACTGCCAGGAAAACAAACAGATTCATCTTGGAGAGGATTAAACCAAGCTACTCCTTGGAGGCAAGGATTCTGGGGCTTCCTCTGACATACTTTGGACACGTTGCCAGGAGGGACAGGTCCTTGGAGAGGGACCTCATGCTTGGGAGGGTGGAGGGACAGCGCAGGAGGGGAAGACCCTCTATGAGATGGATTGATTCGGTGACTGGGGTAATCAGGATGGGTGTGTCAGAGGCAGTGTGGTTGGCGCAGGATAGAGCAGGGTTTAGGGCTGTTGTGCATAGGGTTGCTATGAGTCGAAAACGACTCGACGGCACATAATAACAACAACAACAGAGGTTGTAGGATTCCATTGTTGATATTTTGCTATTTGCTGAAGGTGCTGAGTCAGATCATTGATTCTTCTTCTTTCCTTCTTTTTTATGTGTGTGCGTATTGCTATGAACTCTCCCCTGAGAACTGCCTTAGCCATGTCCCAGAGATTTTGGTAAGTTGTATTTTCATTATCATTTATTTCAAGGAGTTTTTTTTTGTTTTATTCTTTATTTATTTTATAACACAATCATGTTATAGCAGAGAGTTATTTAGTTTCCACATGGGTAATTTTATAGACTTTACTCTTAGGTGGTTAATTTCTAATTTTATGGCATTATGGTCTGAGAAAATACTTTGTAGTATTTCAATGTTTTTTAATATGTTGTCACTTGCTTTGTGACCTAATATGTGATCAATTCTAGAGAATGTACCAAATGCACTTGAGAAGAAAGTGAATTAGTTTTAGTTGGGTGCAGTACTATGAATACATCCACAAGTTTGAATTGGCTGATTGTATAGTTTAGATCTTCTGCACCTTTGTTGAATTTCTTTTTAATTGACCTATCATTTGGTGATAGTGGTGTGTTGAAATATCCTACAACTATTGTTCAACTGTCTTCAATTCGGTTTACCATTGTTTTATGTATTTTGTTAATCTATCATTTTTTATGCCTTTAATCAGAATGTAATGCCCTTCCTTATCTTCAATGGTGGATTTCATCCTAAAGTCTATTTTTTCAGAGATAAGTATTGCACTCCTGCTTTTTTGAGGTTGACATGTGCTTGGTATATTTTTTCCCCAGCCTTTGATTTTGAATCTGTCTTTTTCTTCCTTTTTCAAATGTGCCTCTTGTTGGCAACGTAGTGATGGGTTTTGGTGGTTTTGTTGTTGTTCTTGTTGTTGTTTTAAATCCTTTTTGTTACTCTTTTTCTCTTAATTGGTTCATTTAATCCATTCACATTAAGTGTGATTATTTCCAGGTCAAGTTTAACTATAACCATTTTGCCACGTTTCTTTTTCTGTTGTTTCTGGTTACTAGGGTCTGTTCATTTTCCTTTGGCATCTCTGTGTGTAGGACTTGACTTAAAATTTCTTGTAGTTTTGGTCTTGTTTTCACAAATTCCTTAAGGTCTTTCTTTTCATCAAAGAATCTAATTTCCCCTTCAAATTTAATAGAGAGTTTTGCTGGATATAGCCTCTCATATATTTTGGGCAGGTTTTCAGGAAGGACTAATCCTTCCTTGTAAAAATAAATTATGGTTGGAAAGATGGAGAGTCAGTGAAGAAGAGGAAGATTCTCAATGAGGTGGATTTGTACAATGACTGTAAAAATGGGCTTAAATATAGAAGGGATGATGAGGATGGCATAAGATATGACAAGAGTCAAAGTAGCTGTTCACTGGGTCACTGTGAATCATAGTCAACTCAGCAGCACCTAACAAGAACAACAATATAATGATTTTTGTCCATTTTCTTCAAACATCAACAGTTATATTTAGTGAAAGTGTTTGCCATGAACAAGTGTTTGTGGTTATTCGTGTTGTTGTGTTTTGTTTTGTTTCTTTTTAAGCCCTGCTTTTATTATTCTGGATGTGAACACTAAGGAACATTTTCATTGCTGACACACTCTCCTTCCTCTTCAGGGGAAGATGAACTCTAAAGGATGTTCAGGATAATTTTGTTCTAGGGAGGAGTCCGGAGCCTGCAATGAGAGCTCACATTTGAGAACTCTAATTAATATTTCGAAGATTAGCTTCCGAAGTGACTGCCCTTCTCTTTCAATGTCATGTTTTATTTCTCAGGCAATCACAGAGTAGATCAAATCATGTTGAGACTATGGTTATAATTGAACTTTGGGAGCTCAGAAAACAAACAACTCCACTGCCATCAAGTCAATTTTGCCTAATGGTGACCCTCCACTGGTGGGTTTCTGAGGTTGTAAATCTTTACAGGAGGAGACTGTCCATCTTTCCAGTGAGGCAACTGGTGGATTGGAACTGATGGCATTTCAATTGGCAATGAAACACATAACACAGTCTGCCTTCATCATCCCTTGAAAATACTCTGAATTCTTGGGATTATAAAAATAAAGCCAATTCTTAAAATGGTGCATGTAATAATCTCATTGACTAGCAAGGAACAGGTAATGAATAAAAACAAACAAACAAACAAAAAACCCAAAAAACAAAAGAAAACAAACAAACAAAAAAACACAATAAAAACTAAAATGGAAGAGAGAATCAAAGCCAGCAAATAGCAAACAATGTTTTTATGAATTTTCCTTATCTTTTTTGTATGCTTTAAAAATAGTTTATTCATGCTTACCATGATCAATTTGATTAAAGATACTGAATGTTCAATGAAAGACTTGAGTCTTCCCAGAGCTGCCTTGGAAGAAAGGCCCAGTGATCTAACTACTGTGAATGTACAAGGAATGAGGTTACCGTAAGTTGAACATTACTTGAGAGCAACAAGCTACTATAAAAATTAAATTTAAAATCTTACATTCATAACTAGTTTACATAAATACCATACTTACTTAATTCCAATAATGTGCAAAAACTATATTCTTGCACTACTTTTCCTTCTTTATCTGTTGTCATGATTAATTATATTTTATGCATTATTTTAAAAATAATATACATTCACAATTTTGTATTTTATATTTGTTTTCATTAGTCATGTAGTGAAAAACTCTAACACAAAAAAGTCGTTGTCATGGAGTTGATTCTCAGCTAGAGTGACTATTTATTGGTTTATATGGCTGTAATTCTTAACAGGAAGACATTGCCCATCTTTTTCCTACCAATTTGTAGAGGCATGGAAATGGAGGTACAGTCAGAGAAGTGCAGTTTTTGGGTTGACAGTAGAACTGTCCACAGTCTCTAACACCTGGTTGTTCCTGTGCAAAACTCACTCATGACTGTTGAGTCAGAACCGACTCATAGCTGACTCTCCAGCAGTTTTTCCAAAGGCTGTAAATCGCTTGGAAAGGGATTACTAGCTTTTGTCCTGATTACCTACTGTGAGTTTGAATCGTTGGGTTGTTGTTACGGGTCCTCGCATCAACTGTGACTCATAGAGACCCTATGTACAATAGCTCTGAATCCTGTTCTATCCTGCACCAGTCTCACTATCTTTGACACATCTAGTCTCATTACCCCAGTAACTGTGTCAACCTGTCTCATCCAGGGTCTTGCTCTCCTTTGTTGTGCCTCCACCCTTTCAAGTATTATGTCCTTCTTCAAGGACTGATTCCTCCTGGCTACCTGCCCAAAGCATGTGACACAGAGCTTCAAAATCTTTGCCCTTGACTTCACTTTCTCCAGGAGAGATCTGATTATTCTTGTGGCAACCCATGGAATGTTCAACTCTTCTCCAATACGACTCAGTCATCAATTTTTCTTCTATCATTCAGCTCTTTGATGCATAGCAAGTAATAGCAAAGACCATGACCTGCATCAGGAGCACCTTAATCTCCAAGCTGATATTGCTGCTTTTCAATACTCTGAAGAGATCCCTGACAGCATATTTTCTCAATGCAATTTGTCTTTTGATTTTCTGACTGCCGGCATCAACAATGTTTATTGTGGAACCAACAAGCAAGCTGAAATTGTTAGCAATCTCCTCTCCGTCTATCAAGGTGCTTCAACTGGTCCAGTGGTGAGAATCTTTGTTTTCTTGATGTTGAACTTCAATCCATATTGAACTCTGAAGTCTTTGACCTTCTGTTTCAAAAGCTTCAGGCTCTCCTCATTTTCAGCAAGGAAGGTGCCATCTAAATAACGCAGATCATTGATGAGTTTTCCTCCAATGCTGATGCCACATTCCTCCTCTTGAAAATCAGGCCCCCAAATGATCCCACATATAGATTGAAAAGGAGGTATGGGGACAAGACACATTCCTAATGTACTCCTTTCCCAAATTTGAACTATGAAGCATGTTCTGTTCTTAGCACTGCTTTCTGGACCAAGTATGGGTTTTACATGAACTTGTGTTACTTCTGCATATTGCAGCTTGTTGGTAAGTCTTTCACAATCTTGATCCCATGTTCTTCTTTATATAGTTCAGATTTTCAAACTATTTGTTCACGGTATAGACTGAACAGATATGGAGAAATTATATAATGTTGACACACACCTTTTCTGATTTAAAAACATTCTTTATTCTCTTGTTTTGTTCAGACAACTTCTTATTGAATCTATGTCTAGTTACTTTTCATGGGCACAGTTAAGTGTTCTGCAATTTCCAGTCTTAATGTTATCCGTAATTTATTGTGATATACACAGACAAATACATTTGTATTTCAACATCAAGAAAACAAAAATACTCATCACTGAACCAATAAGCAACATCATGGTAGATAGAGAGAGTACTGAAGTTGTCAAAAAAGATTATTTTAACTTCCACTTACAAACAAAGCCCATTGTAGCAGCAATCAAGAAATCAAATACATATTACACTGGGAAAATCTGCTGTTAAGAATCTTTTAAAAGGCTGCACTTGTGGTAGCTCCTCTCCGAGCTTCGCGATGCCGCCCAAGGACGACAAGAAGAAGAAAGACGCCGGGAAGTCGGCCAAGAAGGAACAAGACCCAGTAAACAAATCTGGGGGCAAGGCCAAGAAGAAGAAGTGGTCCAAAGGCAAAGTTCGGGACAAGCTCAATAACCTGGTCTTGTTTGACAAAGCCACATATGACAAACTTTGTAAAGAAGTTCCCAACTATAAGCTTATAACCCCAGCTGTTGTCTCAGAGAGACTGAAGATTCGGGGTTCCCTGGCCAGGGCAGCCCTTCAGGAGCTGCTAAGTAAAGGGCTTATCAAGCTGGTTTCAAAACACAGAGCTCAAGTGATTTACACAAGAAACACCAAAGGTGGCGATGCCCCAGCTGCTGGAGAAGATGCATAAACAGGTTCAACCAATCTGTACATTCTAAAAAATAAAATTTGACTCAACCAAAAAAAAAAAAATAAAAGGAGAAACAGTAAGAATATTACTTTAAAAACTAAGGTGTTTGACTCAAACCAAGGAATTTTCATTTTTTTGTGTGCATTTAAAAATTTAATAGTGAGTAAGATGTTGTTGTTGTGTAACATCAAGTCGAAAGTGACCCTTAGCTGACCCTCCAGGAGGTTTTCAGAGGCAGTTAATCACATAGGAAACTATCTGTCCTTCTACGGTGGAGCAGCTGGTGGATTCAGACCATGAGTCTTCAAAAGTGCAGCACAGTTTCTTACCTCTAGGCACCAGATGGCCCAGAATAAGGAGCGTCAAAGAATAATCAAGATCTGTGAATTGTGGTGTTGTCATTGAGCACTAAATATACCACGTGAAATCAAAAGAACAAACAAATCTGTCTTGAAGGAAATGTAACAAAGGTAGTACTTAGAGGCAAAGATGGTGAAACTTCATCTCATATAATTTAAACATCTTGTTAGGAGAGGCCAATCCTTGGAAATAGACATTACGCTGGGAGATACTGAGGACTGGTAAAAAAAAAATGAACTGACCTAGTGATTGCAAAAATGGACTTGGATATGTTTGAGATTGTGGAGATGGTGCAGTATGGGATAAGGTTCTGATCTATTCTTTATTGAGGGCTGTGAGTTGTGGTTGACTTGATGGCACTGAACAACAAAAGAAGCCAAAGAAGATAAACATAATTGTCTTCTAAAATGGAAAACATTCAAACTGACATAATTTCCTTTTCTAAGATCTGACTCTCCTGACAACATGCTCAAAGTTGATGAGAAATTTTAAGAATCTGCTTGCAGTTCCTCCAAGATAGTTCTTTTGGTATTCCATGGGATATTCAGGACTCTTTTCCAAAAAACTCAAGAGCATCAGTTCTTCTTCTGTCTTCTTTATTCAGGTTAAGCATTGATAAACAATATAGGCATACGTGTTTTGGAAAAAAAGGTCTCCATTTCTTCTCAACAAATCTTCATCTAGGCATTGCTTCTTTTGATGGATTCTCAGAAGACAAATTGTTCATTAGACATAACTTCCTCTTCTTAGATCTCCCAAAGTGCTCATTCTGTGACTAATTCTAAAGATTATTTAGTTCTTCATGTCACAGTAAAAAAATTCTGTGTCTTTGACCAAGATTTTAAAGATTAAATGAAAGTGCAACAAGAAGGCAAGGTTCTCTTTAAACAAAGATGAGCATTTCCTACTTTCGTGTTTTATTTTACCCAGAAATAAGCCCAAAATACAAGTTTTCACAGAATTACCTCGTACCTGTACAGCTTCTGGTCAACCTTCTTTGACAGACACCAACTCAATTCCTCTCTTAGAATTATTTAAACCACATTTCTTTTTTTATTATACATCACTGTGCATCTATAAATTCTAGAAAATATATTATTTTCCTTTAGTTTGTCTGAAAACTACCTTAATGTATACTACATAACTGGTCTTTTCCACAGGATTTGATTGTGGGAACATCTACTATATTATAGGGAAACTTTACCCACTCATATAAAGAATTATCGTGTCTCCATGACTCTCAAGATAAATATAATCAGATTAGTTGACCATATGTTTCCAAGAGTCTATATTAAGTCTTAAATAACACCACATGTTGTGCAGCAACAACTAAGGCCAAGCATCATTGTGCCAAGTTCAGTGCAATTGTTTTTTTATTCTCTTTGTGTTGGCAAGGGATGAAAACATACTCCAGCCTTCACATAACCCTACTCTTATGTGGTATTCACTCTTAATCTCCTGTGACCAAATGCTTAGACAAGGACTTACAGGCATATATTTTGGCAGAGATTTCTTTATAGGTCAAAAATAGTATAAAATGTGATGTGAAAAAATATGGTATATAACTCAGCTAAACAACCACCAAATTAATATTCCTACCTAAAATATACCAAGTCTCAGTTTTAAGTAGCCATATTTGTGGTAAAGCTGGAATCAGGTCTTGTTGACTGAGGACTTCTTATGGTTTTGTATTAAAAATTTAATAGAAAATATGCATAATTAAAAGAAAACGAAAAGAATTTTTTTTTCAAACCTGAATGTCAGACTTGGAATTAAGAGATCAGAAACTATTTGTAATGGTCATTTTTAGCTCTAAATTTTACAAAGTCTCCTACTAAATTAACACATTCAGTTCATTTATTTATTTTTGTTGTCTTTTTTATGAGAGGCACATAATACCTTTGCAATCCATGAAAGATATTATTATTATTTAGTTTTTGTAGTGTTTGTTCACATGAATCTTTCTTCTTTCTCTTTTGAGCATTTCTAAATGAGAGTCATCTCTTTCATTCATTTTATGCATATTTTGAAATTAGTCATATTTTTCAACCTTTCCGCTGTTTTTCTAATTAAAGGTATTTTTTTTAAAAAAAGAACCTCATACTCTCCTATAGATACCTCAACTAGTCTCTTTAATCTGTCTTTATTCTACAAACCTGTCTCCTTCATATATATCATCACAGAACTTATGGAAAAGCAATGATATCTTGTGGTTTCCATGTTACAAAGCATCATTTTGGAAAATAACGTTCAGAATCTTTTGTTCAAGATTCTTATCAGACACAAATAAGTATACTTAACTGTGGATGAATGAGGCTGAATTGTGTAAGACAGAAACTGGTAGAGACTATGAGAAGCCGAAGATCATGGAACAAAATTATGATTATTCAAGCCTTTTAAAAACAGTTACTTCTCTTGTCTATTGCTCTCGCTAATACTTCTAATACAATATTGAATAAAAGAGGTGATAAGGGCATTCTTGCCTCGTTCCTGTTCTTAAAGGGAATGCCTTTAATTTCTCTCCATTGAGAACAAGTTGGTTCTCAGGTTTGCATAAATGCTTTTTACTATGTTGAAGAAATTCCCCTCTTATCCTATTTTGTTGAGTGTTTTCCAAATTGGCAAAGAGAAGGTAAAATTATCTCTCTATGCAGATGATATGATACTATACCTAGAAAACCCTAAAGACTCAGCAAGAAAACTATTGGACGTAGTTGACCAATTCAGCAAAGTAACAGGATACAAGATCAACATACAAAAATCAGTTGGATTTCTCTATAGTAACAAAGAGAATACAGAGCTAAGAAAAACAATACCTTTCACGATAATGAATTACAAGACTAAATACTTGGGAGTATCTAACTAGAAATACAAAGGAACTATTCAAAGAAGTTTACAAAATTACTACAAGAAACAAAAAGAGACCTGGAGAAGTGGAAGAATATCCCTTGCTCATGGAAAGGAAGACTCAATATTGTGAAAATGGCAATAGTACCAAAAGCAATTTACACATTCAGTGCAATCCCAATACAAATACGAATCCCCTTCTTCAACTAGATGGAAAAGGTAATCTCCAGTTTAATTTGGAATGGAAAGAGGCCCCAAATAAGCAAAGCACTCCTTAAAAATATTAAAAAGTAGGAGGCATCTCACTCCCTGATTACAAATCCTACTGTACTACCATGGTGGTAAAGACAGCATGGTACTGGTATAATGACGGGCACATGGATCAATGGAATAGAATTGAGAACCCGAAAATCAGCACATCTACCTATGGTCAACTGATTTTTGATAAGGAAATTAAATCAATTAAGTGGTGAAAGAACAGCCTTTTAAATAAATGGTGTTGACAAAATTGGAAAAATATCTGCAGAAGACTCAAGCAAGATCCACACCTAACTCCATATACAAAAACCTACTCAAGGTGGATCATGGACCTACAACTAAAACCAAGAACTATAAACTTCATTAAAGAAAAGCTTGGAAGAACTCTAGTAGTCCTAATACACAACATAAACAGTCTTCCAGGTATCTTGAAAAATCTACAACCGGGAGAAGAAAAAAATAGATGAATGTGACCATCTAAGAATCAAATCCCTATACACATCCAAAAATTTCTCTAACAGGGTTAAAAAGGAAGGCACAGGCTGGGAAAAAGTATTTGGTAATGACATGTCAGATAAGGAACTTATCTAGAATTTATAAAACACTTGAGCGCCACAACAAGATAAAGGTGAATAATCCAGTTGAAAAATGGGCACAGGATATGAACAAACACTTCACCAAAGAAGACATTCAGATGGCCAAAAAGCATATGAGGAAATGCTCAAAATCCCTAGCTCTAAGAGAGATGCAAATAAAAAAAAAAACCTATAAGATATCATCTCACCTCAGTAAGAATAGCGAAATTTAACAGAAGAGCAAGCAACAATTGCTGGCAAGGTTGTGGAGAAACCAGAAACCTTATTCACTGTTGGTGGAAGTGTAAAATGGTGCAACCACTATGGAAAGTGGTGTGGCACTTTCTCAAAAAGTTGCATAAAGAGATACCATTTTATCCAGGAATTCCACTACTGTGAATATACCCTAAAGAAACCATAACTGACATCCAAGCAGATACATGCACACCTATGTTTATCGTGGCTTTGCTCACAATAGCAAGGAGCTGGAAACAACCCAAGGGCCCATCAACAAACGAGAAGCTGTGATATATTCACACAATGTAATACGATGCTGTATTGAAAAACAAGGAACTCATGCAATATTATTCAAAATGGGTGACCCTAGAGGACATTATACTGAGTGAAATATGTCAGTCACAAAAGGACAAAAGCTGCATGGTGCCACTGTTTTAGAATGGGACTGACATAAGGGTTGAGCTAAGACTGAGAAAAAAATGTATATATTATGTGTACTGCATTGAAATAGATGAGGGAGAGAACCATTTAAAAGTGATATATGATAGGGTATTATGGTTATTACGAGAGTCCAGAATTAAGGTTGCATAGTGGAGCGTACTCGTTGCGGTGTTGGAGTCCGGGGTGCGGGGGGATTGTATACCAATGAAAGAATTTTCCTTTACTTTTCAAAGAGAGGAACAAACTCGGGGGTGGAGGGGGAACAGGGAGAAAAGTGCAACAATTAATGGATGGAAATCCAAAATCTCTGTAAATATTCATTAAAATTAATAAAATCAATTTTTTTTTAAAAACCCAAAAACATAGATTACCATGCTAAACAATAGGAACTGCAGTTCACAAGTCTTTAGTTTGTAATCTCTATGATCTTAAAAAATCTAGTCACGATCCTTATTCCTACCCACAATTTCTATCATGTTTCTCTGAAGACCATATTGAATCATTACATCCTCTTCTACATGTCCTGAAGAATGCTGTCTCACATAAATATATTGTCCTCAATGTTCTGCAGCCAAAACTGTCATCATTACATTGCTTCTACTGCAGTGTTGATGATCTTCAAGACTGAACTCAAATATAAACACATACATTTGGCTGTTGTTTTTGTTGTTATTGAATGATTACCTTCAAGTCGAGCATGACTCATAGCAACCCTAGAAACAAAAGGCTTGAAGCCTTTCTGCAACTATCTACATTTATTAAAGTTCACAGTTTCTGGAGGCATGTTGTATAGGAAGTGGATACTACTCCTGCTTTCAAACCTGGAAGCATGTTGTTGTTATGTGCTGTTGAGACACCAGCAATGTATAGTGTGACCTTATGTACAGACCTCTGAACCCTTCCCTGTCCTGATCCAGTCTCACTAATTCCAACAGACCAACCCCCATTGCCCCAGTTACTGTATCAATCCATCTCATCTGGGGTGGTCTTCCGCGCTGTCTGTGCACCCTTCCAAGCATGATATTCTTCTCCAAGGACCAAGCTCTGTTGGCCAAGTCCCCAAAGTAAGTGAAGCAGAGCTTCAAAATCCTAGCCTCCAAGCAGAGACTTGCTTTCACCCTCTCCAAGACATTTAAGACAGACCGATTTGTTTTGTTGGCAGTACATGGTATGTTCAAGACTCTTCTCCAGCACAACTTGAAGGCATCTTCCTCTTCTGTCATCCTTAGTCATTGTCGAATTGACCAAATCTCTGAAGCATAACAAGTATTTGAGAAGACCATGACCTGGATTAGGCACACTTCTGTGTGTGTGTGTGTGTGTGTGTGTGTGTAGTATATAATATCTTCTTGATTGCTTTCAAATTGAGCATGACTCATAGTGACCCTAAGAGAAAAAGACCTGAAGCCCCTCTACAACTATTGACAATTATCAAAGTTCAAAGAATTTCCAGAGGCATGTTGTTTATGAAGTGGATAACACTCCTGAAATGGATAGAAAGATACATACATACATACATACATACATACATAGATGATAGATAGAGAGATAGATAGATCAGACTATTCTTACAGAATTAGAATTCATTATATTTGCTTGGTTCCACAATCAACACTCTTGTTACCAGCATCCAGGAAATCAAGAGATGAATTGCATTGGGAAAGTCAGCTGTCAGGGACTTCTCAAGAGTATCTAGGAGCAATGGCATCAGTCTGGAGACTAAGGTGTGCCTGATCCAGGCCATAGTCTTTACAATAGCGAATTGTGTGTCAGAGAACTAATCAGTGACTAGAGATGATAGAAAGAGAGTTGCCTTTGAGCTGTGGTGCTGGAGAAGAGTGTTGACTATACCATGGACAGAAAACAAACAGCTTCGTCCTGGAGAGGATGAAACCTGGCTGCTCCTTGCAGGAAAGGATTCTGAGGCTTTTTCTCATATACTTTGGGAATGTTGCAAGGAGGGACCACTTCTTGGAGAGGGACACCATGTTTGGGAGAGTGGAGGGACAGCGCAAGAGAGGAAGGCCCTTGATGAGATGGATTGATTCAGTGATTGGAGTAATGGGAGTAGATGTGTCAGAGACAGTGAGGTTGACATAGGATAGTGCAGGGTTTAGAGCTCTGGTCCATAGAGTTGCTATGAGTTGCAAGTGACTCCACAGCATATAACAACAACAAAAATATTTGATCAAGGACCTTTCATGTATAATTTTTTGTTTTTATCTATGTGAAACTCTTTACAGGAATTTTTGGGTCCTTAGAAATATATTCAAATGCTCATATGTAGCTCTCAATCCCTAATACAGTATCTTTTTTTAAAAATAATTTTGTCTTTTATTTTCTAAAATATTTTATTATTTTTATTAATTTTAATGAAAATTTATAGAGACTTTAGATTTCCATTCATTCATTGTTACACTTCCCTTATCTGCCCCCCACAGTTTACTCTTCTCTTTGAAAAGTAAAAGAAAAATTCTTTCATTGTTGTACAATCCCTCCCCTCAGGTTCACTCCTCTAGACAGCCTTTTGTTCTGGACTCCTGTCATGACAATAATTCCTAATCACATATCGCTTTTAAACAGTTTTCTCCCTCATCTGTTTCAATCTGGTATACATTATACATTCTTTCTCAGTCTCCTCCCAACCCTGATGTCAGTCCCATTTTACAACAGTGGCACTATGCAGTATTTGTCCTTTTGTGACTGACATATTTCACTCAGCATAATGTCCTCCAGGGTCACCCAATTTGAATAATATTTCATGAGTTCCTTGTTTTTCAATGCAGCATAGTATTCCATTGTGTGAATATACCACAGCTTCTCTATCCATTCATTTGTTGATGAGCACTTAGGTTGTTTCCAACTCTTTGCTGTTGCGAACAAAGCTGAGATAAACATGAATGAGCATGTATCTGCTTGGGTGGCAGTTATAGTCTCTTTGGGGTATATTTCCAGTAGTGGAATTGCTGGGTCAAATGGTATTTCCACTTTCAACTTCTTGAGAAAGTGTCATACTGTCTTCCATAGTGGTGGCACCCTTTTCCACTCCGCCCAACATTGAACAAGGGTTCCAGTTTCTCCGCTACTTCGCCAGCATTTGTTGCTTGCTTTTCTCTTAAGCATTACAGATACAATGTTTGTTAAGGTAGGTTTATGAAAGAGAAAATGTGTGTTTTGATCCAAAATCTTCCAGTCTTTATTCATAAGATTTTACCTATTGACCAATTATGACCCATTATGGAAATATCCTGAGTTTCAATGCTTCCAACTATGAAACAATATTAAAGCTGACCTTACACAATTGATAAAAGTTGTAATAGCAATCTGTTACATATGAAGAGTTTAGTATGAAGTATGTGCCTAATAAATGGTGTCTACTACGAGTGGCATCCACTTCCTAAAGAACATGCCTCTGGAAACTCTATGAACTTTGATCAATGACAGTAGTTATAGAAAGCCTTCAGGCCTTTTGTTCATAGGGTCAATGTGAGTCATGCTCAACTTGATGGCAATTAACAACAACCACCACAATTATTACTATTAGCCTTTGCCTATGTAACAAGACTTTTCTTCTAGATTTTTTAGTTACATCTCTTTGAAAAGAGATCTTTCATGCTAAAATATTACTCCATGAGAATGAACATTTGAATTGTTGCAGGCTATTTAATTTTGTCTGTAATCATTTAAATTCAAACAACTCTAGGATGGAAACAAAGTCTACCTGTTGAATTTTACTCAACAGCAAAGTTCAAATAAGGAAACAGAATACTTTCTGAACACAAGCTTTCTACTCATGTAATAATTTATGCTACTTTTTGTGGTAAGTAACAGAAATTCCACCTCAAACCAGCTGAAAAAACCAACAGCAGTTTTTGGAGACTTAGTAAATGCCAAGTATGTTTGATCAAGCACAAGATTAATTTCTTTTTCATCCATTTGCTTTAAGCTTAACTATTTATCAGTTTTGTACTCAAGGAAGGAAACTTTGCAAGAGATTTAATTCTGTACCCACGCAAATGCCATATGACCCAGCTCAGAAAACACCCCAAGAAAGTTAGAACTGAGGCATAAATGGAGATTTGTACACAAATGTTTGGAGTAGTATTGTTCACCATTGCAAGACCATGGAAACAGCCCAAATGTCCAACCACAATCGAATGTATTGAGAAATTATGGTACATTTACACCATGGAATGCCACACAGCATGCAGGAGCAATGATTTTGAAAATCACTACCTAATTTGGGAGGGACTGGAGAGCATTATGCTAAGTGAACTAACTCAGTCCCACATGGGCAGATACAGTGTAAGACCATTATTGAAGAAATAGAAAGAGAACTATAAAAACATGTGTGAGAATCCAAGGAGGGGAAAGTGGAAGCCGAGAGGTGAGGATGGGCAAGAGGGGTAATCATAGGGTCACAGAGTTTGATGGGTAGAGGAAGGGGTGAGTAAAGGAAATGAGAAAGATGCAGTGTGGAAAAACAATGCATACAAGCTTTGTAACTAAACCAGTATCACACACACACACACACACACACATTTGAAAGAAAACAGAAGCAACATTGAATTATATTTCCAGGCCTTGACCATCTTAGGTGAATAAATGTGTAAGGCTGGATCTTAGCTGAGGACCTTGAACTAGTCAATACCAGAATCAGAAATTGGAGATGGGTCGACATCACCAAAATAAATGCCTGCCTGCTAAACTACGGTGAGCATAAAATAGATCTTGCAGAGGAAAGTCAGTGTATTCCAAAAGTGTTATTAATTTCCCAGTATCCTGTGATTTTGGTTTTTTAGTTGTAAATATTTGAAGTAACTATATTACTTCCTGCCCTATTTAAAATTTTGTGGGTTTTTTTTTTCCTTTTACATAACATTGGTTTTGGTGGTGCTAGTGAACGCGGTGGTAAGTACCCTCTCAATATGATCACGAGTCACTTCTGTGATGCCTTGCATAGCTACTGGTTTCTCACACTGTTGTCCATCTCTTGTTTAGGAAGATGTAAGTCCAAATCCCATGTACCAACTTCAGGGAAAGAATTTTGTTTGAGACTGTACTGAGGGAAGTTTCTGGCCACAGAGCTTCTGCTAAGTTCTGTGACTTCATACTGTCTCTATTACATTTCTGACACAATGTGATAATTCAAACGTCTGGAGATGTCTCTTCTAGATCTGATGCCATGTTGGTGATACTGCTGTCATCAGCCTCTCCAGAGTGCTGAAGAGCAATGTCAGCCTAGATAAAAAGGTACACTTAATCCAGGCCATGGTCTTCTCAATTAATTGTTATGCTTCAGGGAGTTGGACAATGACTAATGATGACAGAAGAACAGATGCCTTTGAGTTGTGCTGCTAGAGAAGAGTCTTGAACATCCCATGGATGGCCAAGAGAAAAGATTGGTCTGTCTTCAGAGGGTGAATCCAAGTCTCTGCTTGGAGGATAGGATTTTGAAGCTGTGCTTCACTTACTTTGGGAATGTGGTCAGGAGAAATCCGTTCTTGGAGAGGGACATCATGAGAGCTGTTGTACATAGGGTTGCTATACATTGCAGACTACTCAATGGCACATAACAAGATAACATACTATGATAGGTTCTGGAAGCAGGAATGGCATCCACTTCCTAAATAACATGCCTCCAGAAACTCTATGAACTTTGATAAGTGTCAATAGTTGTAAAGGGGCTTCAGGCTGTTTGTTCATAAGGTCGTTATGAGTGGTGCTCAACTCGAAGGCAATCAACAACAACAGTAGCATCCCCAGAAAAATAGACCTGAAATCTGTCTTATCCTGCGTCATCTTTATCATCACTGATATACTTGTTTCCGTTGCTGCAACTCTATGTCAATCCATCTCATTAAGGAACTTCTTCTTTTTTGTTTATCCTCCACCTTTCCAAGAATGATGTCCTTTTCCAAGGAATAACCTCTCCCAACAATAGGCCCAAAGTAAGTGAGAAGAAGCTTCACTATTCTTTTTTCTAAAAAATACTCTGGCTATACTTTCAAGCTATCATCCTTATTCATTATCTAGCTCTAAGATGTATAACAGGTGACTGAAAAACTGTGGCTTGAATCAGGCACACCTTAGCCTTTAAGTTGACTTTCTTGCTGTTTAGTACCATGGAGGCATCCCTGACAAAAAGGTCTTTTTGTTTCTTGACTGCTAATACTGATAATATTGATTATAAATATAAACAAGATAAAATCATTGACAGCTTCAATAGGTCATGGCGCTAGAGACATTATTGCCAATATCAGATGGATCTTGGCATAAAGCAAAGTGTACCCGAAGAATGTCTATCCATGTTTCATTGAATTTGCAAAGGCCTTTGACTGTGTGGATCACAATAAATTGTGGCTAACCTTGAGGGAAATGGGAATTTCAGAACACTTGAACATGCCTATACAAAATCTATACTTAGACCAAGAAGTAGTTTACAGAACAGAACAAGGAAACACTGCATGGTTCAAAATCAAAGAAAGAATGTGTCAGGGATGCATCCTATCTCATACCTTTTCAATCTGTATGCAAAACAGATCATTTGGGAAGCATGTCTTTATGAGGAGGAGTGTGACATCCAGATTGGAAGAAGACTCATTAACAAC
>NW_006399908.1:5236811-5251185 GCF_000299155.1 Elephantulus edwardii | reverse complement strand
TCTATCTAATCTGTCTCTATCTCTATGTCTCTATTGCTATCTCTATCATCTCTCTTTCTATATAACCTATAGCTATATGTATCAACTCTATCTCTATCTCTCTAGATGTGTGAAGGATAGACAATCTCCTGTGGGATGTACTTCCTCTGATAACCCACTGGAAGATGATGATTCCTACTTAGTGGTGCACAACAAGGACATACTACCTGTATGCTTAGCAAATATTTCAAGAAGCTGTACTGTATAAAGAAGAATATAGCATCAAGATTGTATGAAGAACTATCAACAGCCTGTGTTATGAAATGGATCCAAATTTGCTTGTAGAAAGTTAAAAGGTCTTGAAGCACTTGATGCAGAATATCAAAGATTTCTGATTTCATTATAGATTGCATCTCAACATTAAAAAACCAAACTGCTCAACCCTGAGCATAGAAGCAACATGATGTTGTTGTTATTGTTATGCACCGTCGAGTTGCCTATGACTCACAGCTACCCTATATACAACAATAGAGCCCTAAACCCTGCTCTATCTTGTGCTAATCTTACTGTCACCAACACACTTATTCCCATGACCATGACCCCAGTCACTGAATAAATCCACAGCATAGACGGTCTTCCTCTCCTGCACTGTCCCTCCATCCTCCTAAGCATGATGTCCTTCTCCGGGGACTAGTACCTCCTTGCAACATGTCCAAAGTATCTCAGACAAAGCTTCAGAATTCTTACCTCCAAGGAGCAGCCTGGATTTACCCTCTCTAGGATGAACCTGTTCGTTTTCTTAGCAGTCCATGGTATATTCAATACTCTTCTCCAACACCACAGCTCAAAGGCATCAATTCTTCTATCCTCCCTAGTCATTGTCCAAATCTCTGATGCACAGCAAGTGATTGCAAAGACCACGGTCTGTATCAGATGCACCTTAGTCTCCAGAGTGACACCATTGTTTTTCAGTACTTTGGAGAGGTTCCTATCAGTAGACTTTCCCATCACAATATGTTTTTTTTAATTTCCTGGCTGTTGTTGCCAAGAGTGCTAACTATGGAGAAAAGCAAACTAAAGCTCTTAATAATCTCAATCTCTTCACCATCGATCCTGATGCTATCAATTGGCCCAGTGGTGAGAATCTTTGTCTTCTTGATATTGAGCCTCAGTCCATATTGAAATCTTCAGTCCTTGACCCTCTGCAGCAATTGCTTCAGGTCCTCCTAGTTTCAACAAGCAGGGTTGTGTCATCTGCATAAAGCAGATTGTTGATGAATCTTCCACCAATCCTGTTGCCACACTTCTCCTCATATGCCCCATCTCCCAAATAATCTGTTCAGCATATAGGCTGAAAGGGTATGGAGCTAGGACACATCCCTGGAGTGCACCCTTCCCAGTTTTGAACCATGCAGTGTTTCCTTGCTCTGTTCTGACCACAGCCTCCTGGTCCAAGTATAGGTTTCGCATTATCATGATCAAGTGCTCTGGAATTCCTATTCTTCTCAGAGTCAGCCACAGTTTGTTGTGATCCACACAGTCAAATGCCTTTGCAAAATCAATGAAGCTTAGATAGACATTCCTCTGGTATTTGATGCTTTAAGCTAAGATCCATCTAACATTAACTACAATATCCCTAGTACCATAACCTCTTCTATACCCATCCTGGACTTCTGGCAGTTCTCTGTTGATGTGCTTTCCCAGTTGTTTTTGGATAACCTTCAGCAGAATCTTGCTTGCAGGTGATATCAATGATATTGTTTGATAATTTCCACACTCTGTTGGGTCACCTGTTGTACATAGGGTTTTCAGTGGCCTGTTATTTTGGAAGTTGATAGTCAATCCCTCTTCCTATCTGTCCTTATCCAAATGCTCACAGAGAAGCATTTTACGGAAAAAAGCAGATTAAGGATGATAGATGGAGGAAAAAAATTGAAGTTGTCCAGGATTTCATATTCCCCTGACCAACAATAAAGAGCTGTGATAACAGTAGTCAAAAAATGTGAAAGTATGTGTCATTGGGAAAAATCTGCTGTTAGTTACCTCTCCAAAGTGCTAAAGAATAAATTGTGCCAGACCTACACCAAGATATTCACTTGATTTTATGGATTTAAAAGTTGGACAAGGACTAAAGATGACAAAAGGATAGTTGCATTCTGATGATTGGTATAATTTAATTGTGTGGTTGAAGAACACTTACTACTCATGGACTGCTGAAACAACAAGTCTGTTTTACATGAAATGCAACCAGGCTCCTGGTTAGAGGCAAGGAAGGATGGTGAAACTTTATTTCACATACTTTGGGCTCATTGTCAGGAGGGGCAATTGTTGAAGAAGACATCATGCTGGGAAAGGTGGAAGGTCAGAGGAACAGAGGAAGATCCTTATCAAGATGAACTGACACAGTTAATGAAATAGTTGGTTTAAGCACATTAGAGCTCTTGAGTGTAAAAAGAGCAAGAGCAGAAGGGAATGGCCATATCTGACCTTTATCAACAACACAATGTGAAACTGTTCCTTTTAACAGAACCAGATACACAAATCCAATTCCCACAAGGTCAGATATGCTTCCAACCTCTTTTCACTCATCTCAAGACCAGTTTTACTGCTCTGCTGTGTCCAAATTCCATTTTGATAGTTCACAGACTACAGAGAACTTTATTAGGGAAGACAAAAGGTTTTGATTATGGTTAGTAACAGCGGATAATCAGTGAGGAAAATCTTCTGAAATGTATTCACAAGCATCTCATCCTTGAGCCTTTTGGCTTTAGACCTGTGTTACAAAGCTTTCAGGCTTGCTAATTATGGATTTCCACCCCCTATCCCCCAGTTCTAACAATCTTGGACATAAGCTCCTAGTTCTGTGGGGTAGTAGTCCCAAGGTCCATTCCATCTCATGTCAGGTCTCTGATTCTTTGCTGTGGCTGCTACGGTTGCTGCTCAGATTCAGTTGGCACAAGAATCTCTGGCCCTGAGGGATGTACTGCATTCTCTTGTTCCTTATTTGCTGGTGGTCACATTATCCAATTGTGCTACTGCATCCACTCAATTTAATGGCGAGACTAGCCAATTCCCTTGTGGATAGCCTAACATGCCTTGTTTGCATATTGCCGCAAATCCACATAACAAAGTCAGTCCATGTCTAGGGTATCCAGTTTAACAATAAACCCCTAACACTACATTGAAGATAACGCAGGATAGGGCAAGGTTTAGATCTGTTTTGGTGGAGTCACTGTGAGTCATAGTCAATCAAATGGCAACTAATAACAATTATTTTGATATCTAAAGCAAATAGATCTAAATAATCGTTATCATGGTCTTTATTTTAGATTATTATCATTATTATTATTATTATTAAATTCAGTTTAGAATGCTTGAGGATAAGAAAACTAATGTGCTTTTATCATAAAAAAATGCTTTGAAAGAGTGAAAAATCTAGAACTTGGAGAGATGTAATAATGTAGTATCAGAGTCTTTGGAACAAGGGAATCTTCTTCATGTACAAAAGTTATATCTTCTCCAAAAAACAGTAGTCACTTCAAGTGTTTGTTGTTGTTTTTACTTTACATATATTCTGATCTTTTTCTATTTTGGCATGATTTGGAAGTGATTTCATGTCACAGGTTTTAACAGAATATATTTGTATCAAAGTGATCAATGTTTTAGAAGTAAACCACAAGGGCCTCACTCATTGCTTCACTGCAACATTTAACCACAACCCTACAGATCTTGGAGTATTTTGACACATGAACATACAGATTGTCAAGTACTCTGAAGATATAGATATAAAGATACATAGATTCTGCTCATTATGTTTCCAAGAATTATAGAGATTTTTTTGACTATGCATGTGTGGATTTAAGAAGGTAATCTTTAACAATATCCCTTCCATTGTAGTCTTTGACATATCAATAAAGAAGATGGTTTTGATCATAAGAAACAATGTCAAAACTTTGGATATGACCAATAGTGAAAAACTTTTACTACATATTTGAAAGGTCATAAAAATGATCTCACACACAAGATATATTATGGGCAAAAAAAAGCCCCTTATATTTTAAAATGTTGAAACACTTTAGGAGCTATGTTGTTTTTACACTTTCAAGGTGGTTTTTTAGTTCTTAAAAGTTTTAATTTTAATATCATATTACACTCTTTTTATTATGTTACTTTATTTATGAAATTCGAAGACACTGTTTTCCAGAATAGATTTTTGCAAATCTAAGGGTACGAAAGAATACTTATTCATGTGAATCATACTCATAAATATTTATAGAGCTAGAAATTAAAAGTTGGGTGTTTTTAAGGGTTTTTTAAAGTTTTAGAATAATAATAAGCTTGTTCAAGAAGACCACCTATTTGAAGTAGTTGAAAATCAAAGCTCTGCTTGAATAAGATTAAATGTCAAATATTTCTGTAGTTAATAAATCAAGGTACATGTGGGATGATAGAATGAGAATTGATGTTTCTGAATTGTGGTGGTGGAGAAGAGAATGGAATATACCATAGACTGCCAGGAGAACAAATATATTCATCATAGAAAGGGTGGAACCAAGCTGTTTCTTGAAGCCAGGATTCTGAAGCTTCATCTGACATACTCTGAACATGTTGCAAGGAGAGACAAGTCCTTAGAGAGGGACATCATGCATGGGAGGGTAATGGGACAGCACAAGAGAGGAAGACCCTGGATGAGACAGATTTACTCAGTGACTGGGGCAATGGGAATAGGCTTATCAGAAACAGTAAGATTGGCACAGAATAGAGAGGGTTTAGAACTGTTGTACATAAGGTCACTATGAGTCACAAGCAACTCCATGGCACATAACATGCTATTTGATAATCAGGAAAACAGTTCCTAAAGTTCAATGACTGACTTTGTATCAGTTTGTTAAGGTATATATTAGTAATATTTCTCTAGAGAAAAAAGTTAGGATTAAATAAGCACACTGACATTTAAGAAGGAGATTTAGAAGCCTACTATGCTTAAAGTATTGTGACTATTCATTTTTGGCAGAATTCTTGGAAGGATATGTTTGTGTGTACATGTGTGTGTAAATGGAAATCATGAAAAGATTACTTTGGGAATTCTTTTGTAAGGCTGACCTTTTAAATAAGCACCCCAAATACCACTTTAGGCAAATGCCGTGCCATTCTTAAGCAAATGAAAAGGAAACTAATACAGTAATATGACTCTCCACAGGAGGCAAAGTAAGTCATTAGCTGTGGCTCAGGCAATTTGCTTTTAAGAAGCTGCATTAGTATCATGTTTCTGACTTCTGTCAGATGAATAAAACAAACTACAGATTTCTTTCTGTTTGTACTTGCTTCCACAGTGTGTACAAAGTTCTTACTGGTTCTATGACTGAGTGAAAAAAGATTAAAGTTGTAGTCGTTTTCAGAAATGATAGAGAGGAGATTTTTAAAAATTGATCAGTAACTCGTTATTCTATACAAATAACTAAGACTGAACCCTGTGTAACTGATACATGTTGATATTGTTGAGTGCTGTCGAGTCAAGCACGAATCATAGCAATGTGAACACAAGACCTGAACCTTGTTCTATAACTATAGGTGTTTCTCTATGTTCGTAGAGTTTCCAGAGCCTTATTGCTTAGGAAGTGAATGCCGCTCCTGCTTCCAAGGCTGTCTCCATCTGGGAGCTCCACCAAACTCTGTCCAGCATAGGTAACCATTATGGCATGTGACATACCAGTGGCACAGCATTCAGAATCATAGCAACCCCAAATTATCTCAGTAGAGCAAACTGACAAATCAGTGCTGTACCACTTAGAGGAATGTTCATCCTTAACACAATTAACACCAGACCCAAATGACCAATTGACTTCTAAATACAAAGGCCTGCCCACCAGGTCCTGGTTGAGTTTAAAGAAGCAGCTTCTGGCCCACAGCTCATTGTTAGCTAATTGTTAGCTAAATCCACTAAATCCAATCAGCCCACCCATGATTGTGCATGGAAAGCAAAAACAAAACCCAAACAACCAGAGTTCACACCTGACCCTCAACCAAAACAAGAGAACCCACCCTCTCCTTAACCTTCTCAGCCAACGCCAACACTATTCTAGTGCTCAAAGAGGCAAAGAGGAGGAGACAATCACAGGCAGAAGAAGAACCACAGAGTGGGATTTAGAGCAAAAGTAGAGAAGGCAGGCATCTCCAGGGTCATGGCAAACAGATATGCATTTGGAGTATACATCACAGGCTAACAAGGGAAACTTCTTAATCTCAGAATTTCTTGTACTGGAGTCAGTAGGAAAGAAAAAAAAAAATCCAGAGACAACACAATTCCAAAGAATCTCCATTAAACTAAGGCCAGATGTTACTGTAAGTAAATTCAACAGCACCTTCTTTGCAATTTTGGGAAACAAACAAACAAACACAAAAACAATACAAGGAGACTGTCATTTCATACACATGGACAGGAGCGATAGAAGAGCTCGGATTTTCTGAAACAATTTTATTAGCTGACACCCCCAGGAAAGAAAGCATAATAAAGAGAATATATAAGGCTGTTATGTAATCCTGAAAGTGCCCCACTTTTTTGGATGTCCTAATTTCTTGGAGAGAGAGAGGCTAGTAAAAGAGTGGCAGAGCAAAACATTTAGCTAAGTGGGAAATAAACCATGATGATGCTGTGTCTCTGACACTGAGAGAGCAGAGTTTTACCAATGAGAGAATAAATACAGTCCAATGTAAAAGAAAATTCAAGTATGTTCAGATCTAAGTGACCTCAAAGTCTAAAGCTGTACAGATAAGTCAGTTTAAAGACAATAAGGCACGCGATAGGTACCCTAGAGTCATTTATTCAATCAATAAAGGGTTTTAATCATTCATTCTCAGAGGAGATCTTTTTTTTTTTCCTCACAGAAAAGCACAGGTCACAATCTTACACTGGCCATTCATCCCTGACAAGTGCATTATGGGAATTTTTGTGATGCAGACATATTCAGACACTCTAAGATTTGAGATTCTGTAGTTCATTAGTAGTCATTCAAGCAGTGAAGCATTCTACTTTATTGTTGTTGTGGTTAGATGCCATCAAGTCAAGTATGACTCATAGCAATCCTATGAACAAAACATCTGAATCCCGTTCTATTCTGTTCCATCCTCACACATCCTAACACACAAGAGCACATTGCATCAGGCACAAATAATTGAATGTTTGGTGTCTCCTAAATTCATGTCTCAGAATCTCCAAAACATCATATGAAATAGCTTATGAGAAGAGTCAGACACACCTATGATTGTCATAACATGTTGTCAGATGACATTACAAAGTCCTGTGATAGGGAAACAGGCTTCATTATATGCCCAGGAACATCTCTTTTTACTAATAGCAAATTTTTAAACAGAGTTGTTTAAACTGTATACAACCCAGGAGTGGAGAAACAATGATGCAAATCAAGATCAAATGGGTAATACTTTTCTCTTACTGTCTTGAATTGCATTTAACAGTGTATTGTAGAAACAGAGTAACTTCAGAGAACTGACAGACATAACAGTTGGGAAGGCTCGTCAGCAATGCTTCCTGGCACTATCATATTGCAGGTATAAGGATGAAACTCTCAAATTTGTGAGCCTAGTTGCCTTTGGGCCAACTCTGGACTTGACCTCATTTCAGAGAGCAGCTTTTCCTTCTCATCCACAGCACAGCTGAAGTTTAGAATAAAATTTACTTAGTTCACTTTAAAAAAAAAAAAGAATGGCATCAAAGCATACTTTACTAAGTTTCTTTTGAAGACAAAAAGCTGGGGATTTTTTTCTTCTTCGTTGTTTAAAAGATTTATTAGTAATTAATACCTAGATCATTTTTTAACAAGGGAAATTAAATCCACTACTTTTATTTCTTGTGTGCTGTTGTTGAGTCTTATTTCAGGTACATTAAGAGCTTTGTGGGATTTTGAAAGTCTTTGTTTGAGAATTCTTTTTTATTACAATGAAATATAGTTCTCAAATTAACGCATGAGTTGAAGTCCTTTTATTTAAACACCCATACAAAGTGCCCTGATGCATATTTTTTCTACTCAGAGTACTGTTAAGTTTAATTGCTTAATATAAAAATATAACCCGAGTAACTGCCAATTGCAAATTATGGAGAGGAATTTGGAAACCTTTGTAAAATTAAGGATGTCCTTTATATAAAAGTTAGCTATGTGTATTTTTTCAGATATGTGTATGCCATTAGTTGTTAGAATATGTGTCAATATATATTCACAGTGATTTTTTTTCAGTTATTACTGCAGCCATAGTCATGTATTACCTTTCCTGAAAACAAGAATATCTTATCTGAACCCTAATATTTTATGTCTAGGTCACTGAATTAGGAAAACTTAACATATTATTCCACACACTACTATGGACGGACAACTTTTCAAATATTTGTTTATAATATGTGAGTGTTCTTGTTGTTGTTATGTGCCGTTGAGTCGCTTGCAACTCATAGCGAACCTATGTACAACAGCCCTAAAGTCTGCTCTGTCCTGTGTCAATTGCACTGTCTCCGACGCTCTCATCCTGATTGCCCCAGTCACTGAATCAATCCACCTCATAGAGGGCCTTCCCCTCCCGCGCTGTCCCTCCACCCTACCAAGCATGATGTCCCTCTGCAAGGACTGGTCCCTCCTTACAACATGTCCAAAGTATGTGAGACAGAGCCTCACAATCCTTGCCTCCAAGGAGCCACCCAGTTTAACCCTTTCCAGGATGAATTGGTTTGTTTTCCTAGCAGTCCACGGTACCCACAATTCTCTTCTCCAGCACCAAAGCTCAAAGGTATCAATTCTCCTTCTATCCTCCTTAGTCATTGTCCAACCCTCTGATGCATAACAAGTGATTGCAAAGACCATGGCCTTTATCAGATGCACCTTAGTCTCCAGAGAGACACCATTGCTCTTCAGGACTTTGGAGAGGTCCATAACAGCAGACTTTCCCATGGCAATATGTCTTTTAATTTCCTGGCTACTGGTGCCAAGAGTGTTGACTGTGGAGCCAAGCAAACTTAAGCTGTGTACAATCTCAATCTCTTCACCATCCATCCTGATGCTGCCAATTGGTCCAGTGGTGAGAATCTTTGTCTTCTTGACATTGAGCCTCAATCCATATTGGAGGCTGCAGTCCTTGATCCTCTTCAGCAAGCGCTTTCAGGTCCTCCTTAGGTTCAGCAAGCAGGTTTGTGTCATCTGCACGACGCATATTGTTGATAGACCGTCCACCAATCTTCACCTCACATTTCTCCCCATAGAGCCCAACCTCTCGGATAATCTGCATACAGGTTGGAAAGGTATGGAGACAGGACATATCCCTGGTGTACACCCTTCCTAATTTTGAACCATGCAGTGTATCCTTGCTCTTGGTTCAAGTATAGTAGCTAAGCATAATCCCTGAACTCGAAGATATGATTACCAAAGGGCAATGTGGCATGTACACAGATAATATATCAAGGATGAGACCATTAAAAGGAAGAATGAGACCAGAGAAGTTTGAAGTTCTTGATTAGAGAGATTAAGGGACAAGGGAGGATCATCATCCTGCTACGTCATCATGAAGTTCTCCCATATACTTCACCATTAAAGTTTGGAAGGGATTTTTCAGAAGGGATTGCAAGAATGGTGAAAGAAAGACTGTATCACATGTAGAAAACCATATAGCAAAAACCTCAAAAAGCAGATGAAAAGGAAATATTCTGGGATTGTATAATAAATGAGAAAAACCACTGTCCTTGTTAATCTCCTTCCTTTCATATCTCTTTCCTCCTTCTCTTTATTCCACAAGACTCTGATACAAACCCACTCACCAAAGAAGTCTCAGAAAACAAGCAGTCTCAGGCAAAGTACCTATTTTTCTGAGTTCTTTTTAGATTTTGTAAGTAAATTGTAAATTCCTAATGACCAGAGTTTGTGGCTTAATCAGCTCTGCATTCTAAACACTTTGTCCAGGTCTTGGCACTTAGTAAATCTTAGCTGAATAAGTGTATGATTAATGTTTGTATACATTTTATTAGGAAGCATTGACGCATTGATCCTCTTACTTAACATTAATACCATTTGTTAAGATGTGTAGAAGTGTTTTAGGTCTTTGGAAAATATCTTTGTTTAAAATAATAGTCTGTACTCTCAAAAATGAAGAAGTTCTACTTTCAAATAAAATACTTGTATACTCATGATTGTAGAGTATAAACAGTGTATCACTAGTAGACAAAATTTGTGTTAATACTATTATTTACAAATGAAGAAGTTCCATATGACTGCTTTAAAGTCTCCTTAAGACTCTACTCTCCAACTAGTATTCTATATGATGCAAGACTTCTTTAAGCTAATAAAAGCCATTAGTGTGAACCAAACGCAATCCTATAGAGAACATTAGAGTTACCCTATAATATTTCTAAGACTATAGGTGGAAGTCCGGTTTCACCAGTACCATTTGCTAGAGAAGTTATAATTTCCCCATTTGATAGGGGTTTTGTTTTGTTTTTTAGTTCACCCCATACACAAAAACCAACCAAAAATGGATCAGAGACCTAGAAGTAAATTCCAAAACCATAAAGATCATAAGAGACAAAATGAGCTGAATCTTAGAAGGTCCACCCTATGGTATATACAGGCTGGCAAATACAGCCAGAAATGCACAATCAGAAGGGGATTAATGAATGGGACCTTCTGAAAATTTAATCTCTGTGTGCATCAAAAACTTTTTCTGATGGGATGGAAGGAAAACCAACTGACTGAGTAAAAACATTTGGCAATGGTATTTTAAACAGGAGTCTTATAATGAAAATTTACAGACTATAGGGACTCTACAAGGAAAAATATGATAACCCAGTTACAAAATGGGCAAACTATATGGTAAGGCATTTCACAGAGGAAGACTCACAAAGAATACTCAAAATTATTGGCAATAAGAGAGATGCAAATCCAAACTACAATGAGATATCTACCATCTGATCTCAGTAGCAGTGACAAAGTTTAATAGGACAGCAAACAATAAATATTGGAGAAGGTATGGAGAGATTGAAATTTTCATGCATTTTTGGTGACATTATAAAATGGTTTAACCACTCTGAAAGGCAGTTGGACATGTCCTCAAAAAGCTGCTCATAGAGATTCCATATGATTCAGCGATACCAGTGCTAGGACTATACCCCAAGGAAAACAGAGCAGAGATACAAAAAAGATTTGTACATCAATGTTCATAGCAGCATTATTCACAACAGCAAGAACATAGAAGCAACCTGAATGTCTGTCGACAAATCACTGGATTGAGAAACTGTGATCCATTCACACCATGAAATACTAAATTGATATTTGTTCCCATTGCTCAAAAAGGTGATCAAACAAACTGTAAACTTCAAAGTAATATAATTATTACTACATGCAAGTAAAATCTTGCTAAAATTACTCAAAACCAGCTGGACCAGTACTTTGATAGGAAAGTACAGATATTTAAGTAAGATTCAGAAAAAAAGAACACCATTTTTACATCATTTGGATATTAGCTGAAAGTAGATAATATAAAAAAAGGTGTTTACTTGTGTTTTATTGATAAGGCAAAACCAATTTACTCTATAGATAATAACAAACTATGGGAAAAATTGAGAAGAATGAGAATCTCACTTAATTGTCCTCATGTGAAACGTTTACCTAGATTCAGAAGCCATTGTCCATACAAAACAAGAGAACATTGTATGATTTAAAATTGGAAAACCTTTGTGTCAGGCTTGTATTCTTTCTCAAGAATAATCCAATCTGTATACTGAACAAATCATTCCAGAGGCTGTATTAAATGAGAGAGATTGTGGTATCAGGACTGAAGGAAGAGTCATCAACATTCTAAGTTACGCTGATGACACAACTTTCCTTGCTCTAAGTGAAGAGGACTTGCAGAACTTATACAGAAGGTCAAGCACTACAGACTTCAATGTGAATTGGATCTCAGCATCAAGAAAACAAACATCCTCACCACTGGGCAATAGGCAATATCCTGATAAATAGCAGGGGGCAAAAATGTAGTTGTTGACAATTACATTTTACTTGCATCCAAGGTCAACACCCATAATATAGCAGTGATCAAGACATCAAAAGATGTGTTTCCCATATGACACACTAGGAATAAACCCCAAGGAAATGAGAACTGAGACATAAATGAAGATATGCACCCTATATTCGTAGCAGCATTACTCACAACAGAGAAAGAAAAAATACAAAACAAATTAACAAAAACCCCATCATAGAACCAGCTCAAATGCCCCCAGCAAACAAAAAGATTGAAAAATTGGGGTTCATTGACATAATAGACTATTAGGAAGCCAAAGCAACAATAATTTTGTAAACTACAACATAGGAGAGTATAGAGAGTATTATGCTGGATGAAATAAATCTGTCATAAAAGGACACATACTACATAAAACCACTAATATGAAAATATGGTCATAACTGAGTAAGAGATGGATAAACGTTCAAAAGAGGAAAGGGAAGGGAAGAAAGGGAGGCAGGAGAAGGAAAGAGGGGGAAATAACAAGGATTATTCCTGACTCATAAAATGACGTTTTCAATAGCTTCACATCTGCTGTGAACAAGGACTACAGAATGAATGGCTGCCTTTGAATCATTGTGTACTGGAAGAGGTGCAGTAAATGCTTCCTGCAAGAAAGGATGACAAGACTTGATCTCACATACTCTGGGTATGCTATTGGGAGGTGCCAATCTCTGAAGAAGGACTCTACACTTCTAAAAGTAGAGGATTGGCAGAGAAGAGGAAGATCTTCAAAGAGAGAGATTAAAAGAGTGGGAGCATGATAGATAGATAGATAATCTCACCATCTCAACACAGTAACTTTGGTAATGGGGATGTGAGACTTAGAGACACTGATATTGGCACAGGATAAGACAGAGTTCAGAGCTATTGTGCATATGGTCACTGAATCACAAGCAATTCCACAGCATATAAAATAACATGTGTTTGTGTATATGTGTATATATATTTATATATATATATATATGTGTGTGTGTATAATAATATATATGTGTGTGTACATAATATATATATGTGTGTGTGTATATATATATATATATATATATATATATATATATAAAATAAACTCATGTATTGACTGAGAGAGAGAGAGGGACCTGGTGGCAAGAAGCTGCACTGCAAGGCCAGCAGTTGCTCCGTGGGAAAAGGATGGACAATCTGCCCTTTTGTGATTAACTATCTCTGAAAACCCATGACACAGAAGAATTTCAAGAAATAGCATATGATCAAGAGGGAATGGTGATAAAGGAGGAAGTTCAGGGTGCTCTGAAGGACATGGCAAAAGCTGAAGCCCCAGGAAGTGATGGAATACCAATTGACGTATTTCAACAACAGATGCTGTCCTGGATGTGCTCACCAGGTTGTGTCAAGAAATCTGGAGGGCAACTATATATGCCCAACTGACTGAAAGAGTATTTATTCACATCCCAAAAAAAGGTGACCCGATAGAGTGTGGAAATTATAGAACAATATTACTCTCTAAGAAAATCCTGCTTTACATTATCCTGAAACAGTACATTGACAGAGAACTACCAGAAATACTAGCTGGGTTTAGAAGAAGTCATGGCCCTAGAGACACTATTGTCAATGTTAGATGGATCTTGACAGATAACAAAGAGTAATAAAAGAATGTCTATCTGTGTTTCATTGATTATGCAAAGGTATTTGACTGTACAGATAACAACAATTTGTGGCTAATCTTGAGGAAAATGGGAATCAAGAACACTTGATTGTGCTTATGTGAAACCTATAATTGGGCCAGGAAGCAGTCCTCAGAACAGAGTAGGGAAACATGTATGGTTCAAAATCAGGAAAAGAATGTATCAGAGATACAACTTGTCTGCATAGTGTTTTAATCTATTATAGGCAGAACAGATCATTCAGAAAGTAGGACTTTATGAGGAGGAATGTGGCATCAAGATTGGAGGAAGATTCATCAACAACCTACATTATGCTAATGACAACACCTTGCTTGCTGAAACTGAAGAAGACCTGAAGCACTTGCTTCAGAAGGTCAAGGACTGTAGTTTTCAGTGCAGATTGGAGCTCAGCATCAAAAAGATAGATTCTCACCACTGGGCGAATTGGCAGCTCCATGACAGATGGAGAAGAGATTGAGGTTGTTAACAATTACAGCTGCTGGTGCCAAGATACACACACACACACACACATGCAGATGACACAACCCTGCTTGCTGAAACTGAAGAGGACCTGAAGCACCTGCTGCAGAGGGTCAAGGACTGCAGCCTCCAATATGGACTGAGGCTCAATGTCAAGAAGACAAAGATTCTCACCACTGGACCAATTGGCAGCATCAGGATGGATGGTGAAGAGATTGAGATTGTACACA
>NW_006399908.1:5194572-5236080 GCF_000299155.1 Elephantulus edwardii | reverse complement strand
TGATTGTCTTTGAGTCGATTACGACTTATAGCAACCCTATTACCAACAGCCCCTCTACAACTATCGACATTTATGCAGGTTCGTAGAGTTTCTGGAGGCATGTTGTTTAGGAAGTGGATGCCACTCCTGCTTCCAAATCTGTCATAATATGTTATTTTTATGTGCCATTGAGTTGCCTGCAATGTATAGTGACCCTATGTAAAGCAGCTCTACCCTGAGCCAATTTCAGTAATTCTGATACACCAACCCCCATTGCCCCAATTACTATATCAATCCATCTCATCTGGGGTCTTTTCCCGTAAGATGAGATTAAGTTAGCTGATGCCCTTCTGGGAGAAAGCTGTTACCTGGTCAAAGAGATTAGAGAGAACTTTCAGATTCCATTTTGTGTGACTCTATGGGTTCCCGACGCTGTGTGTGTGTGTGTGTGTGTGTGTGTATGTATGTCACAGTTGTGATAACAATCGTTATGCACTTGAGTGTTAACTGAAAATGTAATGGTTTGTACTTACCAACATCTCCATAGTACAGTGTGGCAGTGTGCTTCTTCACAATTATAGCCTTGGAGATTCTATAAAGTAGTTCTTCTCAGTCCTGTAGGGTTGGAATTGACCTCACAGCAATGGAATGGGTGTCTATGAGTGCATATTTTCATAAATAATAGGAAGAAAATTGTTCAGAATCAACAGTAGTGATACATTAATAATAAAACACATTCATTAATATTTTTTCCTATTCCTTCACATCAGTTATATGCATTTTTTCTCCACATAACTAGCTATAACTAAACTAAGTCCTACCATTTCTCTACCAAAAACTAAAGCTAAGGCAATAAACTTAGCCAAGACTGAATCAAGAAAAACTTAGGAAAAATCAAATAGACACATGCTAATACTCTTTTAAGAGAAAACAGTGTCACATAAGTGAGAATCTTTCTAATAAAATTACCATTTTGAAATCCTTAGGTAGCTACGAGCTTTCTGTGTTTTGTGCTTACCCAATATTCAACCAATTTATATATAAAATAATGAATATATATCACAAATAACTTTTTAAAAAATCTCATCCAAATCCAATATATTATGTATCAGAATTAATAAAAATACTAAAATATCTGAAGTTTACTTACTGGTTTTCTTTTTTAAAATTCAGGAATAATTACGTGCTCTTGGGGACTGAATAAGTAAACATCCCACATTCCAACAATACTATTACAGAAAAATATGTAAGTTGTACATCAGTGATGATAACAAATATTGTTGCTGTGTTGCTGTTCTGTGCTACTGAGTCACTTGTGACTCATAGCAATTCTATGTACAAGAACCTTAAACGCCATTCTATCTTGTGCCAACCTCGCTGTCTCAAACACACTCATTCCCAACACTCCACTCACAGAATCGATTCATCTCATCAAGGGTCTTCCTCTCCTGTGCCGTCCCTCCACTCTCCCAAACATGATGTCCCTCTCCAAGGATCAGTCCCTCCTTGCATCATGCCCAAAGTTTGTCAGAAGAAGCTTCAGAATCCTTGACTCCAAGGAATATTCCAGCTTCACCTTCTCCAGGACAAAACTGTTTGTTCCCCTAGCAGTCCATGGTATATTCAACACTCTTCTCCAGCACCACAACTTAAAGGCATCAATTCTCTTTCTATCATCCCTATTCTATGTCCAACTCTCTGACGCATAGCACATAATTGCAAAGACTATAGCCCGGATCAGGCACATCTTAGTCTGCGGCCTGACATCGTTGCACTTCAGTACTCTTGAGAGGTCCCTCACTGATGTTCCCAATGAAATTTGTCTCCTGATTTTCTGACTGCTGTTACCAAGAATGTTGACTGTGGAACCAAGCAAATATAGATTGTATTTTATATTTGATGAAATTCTTTCATATACAATTTAATGAGTAACATTTGTCTAACAATTTTCAATGAGCTTTCACATTGTCTAATTTAAATCACATAACAACTCTATAAAGTGGACAATAGTTTTCCTATTTTGCTGACAAAGAAATTGTGATTTGGAGGTATGAAGTGATTTGTTACTTTAATGCAGTGAACAAATAGACCTGAGATATAGCACAGGACACTTGACTGCAAGTGTAGCAAAATTTCCATAACAATCTAATGAAAACGAAGCTAGCTTCTCCTAATTATTTTATCTTCTATCAATTTTTTTCCTTACAAATTTTCAAAAATTTAGGTAAGTGAGAATTTTGTTATTGTAGTGTACTTTGCGTTGGAAGTGACTCATAGCTGAAACTCCTGAGGGTTTTCAGAACTCCATGGGAAGAGAATGTCCATCTATCCCTGTTGAGAAGATGGGGGATTTGAACTATGTGCTTTTGGTTGGCAGTGCAACACCTTAACAATAAGCCACCAGAGCTCCCTAAGTGAGAAAAGATTTCTTATGTATTCCCCAAACATCAAAGGCAATTCACATAGCTATTCTAGTACATTACTATAGCTGTATTATATGGCAGTTACTTAAACTCTTTCTAATCCCATGCACTGTTTCCTAGTCCCATATAATTAATGTGTTTATTGAATATTTCAGCATGTATGCTTAAAAATTTTCTTTTAAGAATATTATAAAAGTAAACTCATCCTGGAGAGGGTTAAACCAGGCAGGCAGTTCCTTGGAGGCAAGGATTCTGATATACTTTGGACATGTTTTAAGGAGGGACAGGTCCTTGGAGCGGGACATCATGCTTAGGAGGGTGGAAGGGCAGCGCAGGAGGGGAAGACCCTCTATGAGGTGGATTGATTCAGTGACTGGGGTAATCAGGATGGGCGTGTCAGAGGCATTGGAATTGGCACCGGATAGAGCAGGATTTAGGGCTGTTTGTACATAGGGTCGCTATGAGTCACAAGAGCCTCAACAGCACATAACAACAACAACAACAAACTGACAGAAGATAAACATACTGGAAAACATCATACTTTGTTATTACAGTTATTGTTATGTGCCATCGAGTTACTTGTGACTCTTAGTGACCCTATGTACAAAAGCTCTGAACCCTGCTCTATCCGTAGTCAACCTCATGGTCTCTGACCCACTTGCCCCCATGACCCCAGTCACTAAATCAATCCATCTCATCAAGGGTCTTCCTTTCTTGCATTCTCCCTCCACCCTACCAAGCACGATGCATCTCTCCAAAGACTGATCCTTCCTTGCAATATGTTCAAAGTATATCAGATGAAGCTTCAGAATCCTTGCCTCCAAGGAGCAGTCTGATTTCACCCTTTCTAGGATGAACTTGTTTATTCTTCTGGCAGTCTACAGTATGTATATTCGTTACTCTTCAGAACCACAGCTCAAAGGCATCAATTCTCCTTCTATCATCCCTATTCATTGTCCAGCTTTCTGATGATTAGCATGGTGGAGCTCTGGTGGCCTTGTGGGTAAAGAGTTGCGCTGCAAACCCAAAGATAGGAGTTTGAATCTACCAGCTGCTCTGAGGGAGAAAGATGGGCAATCTCCTCCTGTGTGATTTACAGCCTCTGAAAACCAGCTGGAAGGTCAGCTAGGAGTTTTCTCTGACTCAGTGCAGACTGACTGAGACCCTACCTAAAAAAACATGCATTTTTTAGTATTATTTATGTTTGTAGTTAACTCTCTATTTGCCTTTAAACAATCATTATGCTGAATTTACTTTCAAATACTTAAAGTGAGGAAGCTTTGGTGGCCTAATGGCAAGAAGCTACCCTGTAATCCCAAAGGCATGCAGTTCGAATCCATTAAATGCTCTGCTGGAGAAGGAGAGGCAATCTCCTCCTGTGCCAGTAGGATCTGATTCAACAGTTCACAACAACAACAAGAAGTGAAAAAATGAAAAACTTAAGGTAAGAATAATCTAATTGCAGTTGAAATGATTTTTTTAAGACCGGCAATAATATGCCTGAAAGAAGATAAAGACCAGAAAGATAAGGACGAGTAAACATCACTGCATGAATTTTCAGAGACTGAAAGGTAATTGTTATTCACAATGCAGAGCATCTTTTAAGAGCAGATTTATTAAGTGTCTAGTTTCCATAAAATTTCTGATGTTCAATTTTTAACAACTGATCACAGATAAGGCATTATATGCTTTAAAACCACAACTAAAATGCTTCTAATAAATATGATGTGATATGTTCTAAGGAGAATTTTGAAGGTAAAATATCATAGCTAACATCCTTGTTATGAACTTTATCCTTTATATACATATGAAATTTTCTATGAAATTTAATTTTAAACATTCTTCAGGGAAAAGGCATTAATTTCCTGCTTTACCTATAAGCAAGCTTTACAATAATAGAAGAAGATTAAATTGCAGTTTTTAAAAATATGCATTTTTTGGACACAAAGGAAACTTTACTTTGTAAAATCAAATGCATTTGTATGTAAAGATATGTAATCTCTGTATTTGAATAGGAGTCCCTGGGAAGCGACTTGATATTTATTGAAAACCTCATCTAATACATATTGAACAGGCAGATCCTACTTCTAATCTTTTTTCACCTTTGTGGATGCACTTTAATAAAATTCAAAAATGAGATTAAGAAAGATCTTACAACATTTATGAACTTGCTAAATATATGTCATTGTGGATAGTTCGAAGGGTAAAATTAGGGGTGGTTTTCTATTTATTATCCCTAGTTCTCCCACGTAAACACACAGTCACAGTCAAACAGCCAGTTTTCACTTTAATTTGCAAATCTACATCATTTTTGGAGGTATTTTGGCACTTCGTTGACACTACTCCACTGAATCAAAATCTTGAGACATCTGAGTTTGTATATCCATTTACAAGTGAGGAAATAAATGTTCAAAATTACTAAATGCTCTTCTTATAATTATCTTGCAAATGAGTTTGCAAAATTAAATGCAGATTCAATTTAACTTGTCATTTTAAACACAGATCTTAAGAATCTCATCATTAACTCCCGTGTCTGCTCCATCACTTACAGATTAGCTAATCTTCCTTATAAGAAAGATAATGCAGGTTTCTAAATTTTTAGTTTTATTTATCTTCATTCTCTCCAAGTATAACAAAAAACATCTATTTCTATTCTGAATTTTTCACCTGCCAATTCCTTGTTCATCTCAAATCCTTTTCTTTTCCTTGTTTTTGTAAAAAGACATTTTCTAAATAGGCAAATAAATGTCATCATTTTAAAAATACTCAGACTTGTTCAACAATTAGGAACCAAAATCTAGGTTCTATGTTCGAAAAGGAAGCATGGGGAATGGGAGGGAGGCAGGTGGGCTGGCTAATGATGAGGAAGAGAGAATATCTCTAGGATAAGAGAGATTGATGGGTGGAAGTAGAGGATGAAGGAGTAAGGAAAGATGCAATGGGGATCTGAAAAGATGAGGTAAGTGGTAGGCATAAACCAGTGGTGATTAATTTTATAAAGCACAATATGAATGTAGGAATGTGTGAAGTGCAATATAAATGAATGATACACCATGTATGATTTTTGTATGCAAACCAAAAGAAAATGAAAGTGGGGGGAAAAGGTCAAACAAAAAAGTGACATGCTGATTAATTTATACAACATCTTAGGTTCTGTGTTAAAATTCTGTTGGTTTGTTTATCTGGAAACAAGAACAGCAACAATAAAATAATTTTATTTGATGCTCATTATTGAGTTCAGTAGGAAGGTCTACATAACATATAAGTAGATTGTTGAGGAGTTTCCTCCAATGTTGATGCCACATTCTTCTTCATAAAGTCCATCCTCTTGAATCATCTGTTCTGCATAAAGATTGAAAAAGTGTGGGGACAGTATGCATCCTTGATGCAAACCTTTCCTGATGCTGAATCATGCAGTGTTTCCCTCCATTGATCTGACCACTGCTTCCTGGTCCAAGTACAGGTTTTGCATGAGCATAATTAAGTGCTCTGGGATCCCCATTCTCAGTGTAAGCCACATTTTGTTGTAATCCACAAGGTCAAAAGCTTTTGCATAGTCAATGAAACACAGACATTCTTCCGGCACTCTTTGCTTTCTGCTATGATCCATCTAACTTTGGCTATGATGTCCCTAGTATCACAGCCTCTTCAAAACCCAAATTGTACATCTGGCAGTTCTCTGCTCATGTACTCTTCCCGTCATTTTTAAATAATCCTCAGCAAAATCTTGCTTGCATGTGAAATTAGTGATATTGTTCTCTAGTTTTCACACTGTCAGGTCACCTTTCTTAAGAATGGGAATAAATATAGTTCTCTTCCAGTCAGTTGGCCAGGTAGTTGTCCTCCAGAGTTCTTTGCATAACTTGGTGAGTGCATCCAGGGCAGCATCTGTTTGCTGGAATGTGTCAACTGGTATTTCATCGATTCCTGGGGACTTGTTGTTGGCCACTTCCTTCGGAGCAGCTTGAACTTCCTTCTTCATCACCATTGCCTCTCGATTATACTTTGACTCATGAAATTCTTCTGTATCAGTCAACTCTTTTTGGTACAGTGACTATGTACTCTTTCAATATCCTTTTGATGCTTCCTGTCATTCTGTCATCACTATTCTGAAGTATCGCAACTCAAGGCTTAAATTTGTTCTTCAGTTCCTTGAGCTTAAGAAATGCTTGGTAAGCTCTGGTGGCCTAGTGGCAAGAAGCTGCACTGCAGTCCCAGAGGTGTGCGGTTCAAATCCACCAGATGCTTTGCTGGAGAAGGAGGAACCATCTCCTCCTGCACCAGTCAAATCTGATTTGATGGTACACACACACACACACACACACAAATAATAAAAATTAAAAAAAAAACAATAAAAAAAGAAATGCTGAGTAAGTTGAGAGTTGAGTCCTTTTGATTTTCTGACTCCAGCACATTTCCTTATAATACTTTTCTTCTGTCTTCAAGAGCTGCCCTTGAAAATCTGCTCAGCTCTTTAACTTGGTGTTTTCTCTTTGCTTTGGCTTGTTGGTGCTTTAGTGCAACATTCAGAGTCTCTTCTCACATCCATCTTGGTCTTTTCCTCTGTCTTTGTAATATTTTTTTTCATTTTTCACGTATGGTATTCTTTATATCCTAACACAGCTCATCTGGTCTTCGCTCATTAGTGTTCAAGTTCTCAAACCTGTTCCTGAGATGGCCTTTAAATTTTGGTGGGGTAGATTTGGTTCTTGTGGATTTATTTTTTTTAACTTTGCTTGCTTAAACTGAGGACAAGAGGCATTTGATGCAGAAGGTAAAGGACTATAGTCTTCAATGTTGTTGTTGTTGATTGCCTTTGAGTCGAGCACGACTCATAGTAACCCTATGAACAAAAGGCCTGAAACCTTTCTATAACTATCAACATTTATCAAAGTTTATAGTTTCTGGAGGCACATTGTTTAGGAAGTAGATGCCATTTCTGCTTCCAAATAGTCTTCAATATGGATTGAAATTCAATATCAAGGTAACAAATAGTCTTACCATTGGGCCAGCTGACTGTTTCATGATAGAGAGAGAAGAGATAGAGATTGTTAATAACTTCACCTTGCTTTGTTCCACTACCAACACTCTTGACACCAACATTCAGGAAATCAAATTGAATTGGGCTAGTTGCTGCCAGGGTCCTCTCTAGAGTACTGAAGAGCAATGACATCAGTCTGGAGACTAAGATGTGCCTAATCCAGGCCATGGTCTTTGGAGTTACATTTTATGCATCAGACAGCTTGACAATAACTAAGAATGATAGAAGAAGGATTGATGCCTCTCAGTTGTGGTGCTGGAGAAGAAAGTTGAGTATACTGTGGATTGTCAGGAGAACAAACAGATTTATCTTGAAGAGGGTGAAACCAATATACTCTCTGGAAGCAAGGACTTTTGAAGCACTTTTCTCATCTACTTTGGGCTCACGTCCAAGAGGGACTGTTTTCTAGAGGACGTCATGCTTGGAAGGATGAGGGATAGCACAGAAGAGGAAGACCCAGGATGAGATGGATTGACTTAGTGACTGAGAAATGGGATTAGGTCTGTTGCTTAGGATAGGGCAGAGTTCAGAGCTAAAGTACATTGGGTGGCAGTGAGTTGCAGGAGACTCAATGGAACATTACAAAAACTACAACAATAGGGAGTTCTAGTGGCCTAGTGGTAAAGAGTAGCAGTATTAATCCAAAGGCAGGCAGTTCAAATTCACCAGCTGCACCATAAGAGAAAGTCTCTGAAAACACACTTAAGTGTCAATCATGAGTTAATCATGAATAACACTGCTATGAACATTGGTGTACAAGTCTCGATTTGTGCCTCAGTTCTCATTTTCTCAGGTTATATTCCAAGCAGTGGAATAGCTGGATTATATGAAATTTCTATGTTCAAATTTTGGAGGAAACACCAAACTGCCTTCCAGAGTAGTTGTACCATTTTTCAATCTCATCAACAATGTATAAGTGTTCCTATCTCCCTACATCCTCTCCAACATTCATTACTTCATTGTGCTTTTGATTTGCACCTCTCTTATTGCCAATGATTTGGAGCATTTCTTCATGTGTCTGTGGACCAACTGAATGTCCTCCTCTGTGAAATCTTTCCATGTCTCTTACCAATTTTGTAATGGGATTATCAGTCTTTTTCTTCTGGAGGTCCAGGAGTATTCTGTAAACTTCTGTTGAGACCCTTGTCTGAGATGGTATTGCCAAATGTTTGTTCCTAGTCTGTAGGTTTTCTTTTCATCCTGTTTAGAAAAAGTTTGTGATGAACACAGAGATTTCATCTTTAGAACTTTCCATTTATAAATTTTATTCTCTTCAGATAGGGTATTTCTTGCTGTATTTGGCAATCTCTTTACACCATAGACTAGGCTCTCTGATCTTGATCTCAGTTTGTCTCTTATGAACTTTTTCATTTTGGGCTTTATTCCCAGGTCTCTGATCCACCTTGAGTTGATTTTTGTGTATGATGCTGAATTTTTTTTTCCATTCTTTTTATATAATCACGTTGCACAAATGATTTGTTCAGCATTCAGATTGGTTAGCTATGATGAAAAAACAACCCTTACACACATCTTTCTTAATTTGAACCTTGCAGTATATTCTTGTTCACTTAGAACAACTGCTCTTGGTCTACGTGTAATTTATCATAACCAAAATTAAGTGTTGTAGAATTTCTACTTTTTGCAATATTAACTATAATTTGTTATTATAAAACAGTTCAGTGCCTTTATATACTCAGTAAAATGCAAGTATATGTAAGTATTTTCATTTTTCAGTCATGATCTACTTTATATTACTAACACTATTCATTTTCTATTGCATGCCCTCTTGTCAATCAGCCTTGAATTTTTTGGAATTATCTGTCAAGCAGCCAAGAACACAAAAGATTAATTACACTGAGGAAATCTGCTATCAGTAATCCTCTCCAGAATATTCAAGAGCAACGATGTCACTCCGTAGACTAAGGTGTGCCTGATCGAAGCCGTAGTCTTTTCTACTTTACATAGCGAGATCTAGCTTCCATAAAGTCATACATACCTAGAGTCTTTACAAAGATCATTTTATACTAAATAATAATTTAGCTTTATTATTAAGAGGAAAATATATTGAAATTTGCTTAAAGAATTATTAACCTCTAATACATCATTTCATTGGTGGCTTAGTGGCAAGAAGCGGCGCTACAATCCAAAAGGTATGTAGCTCAAATTCACCAGCTAATCTGTGGGCAATCTCTTCCTGTGCAATTTACGGCCTCTGAAAAATCTATGACTATGGAGGTCAGCTATGTTTTGACTCGACAGCAAACAACAACAACAATATATAATTTAAGAGAGTTCTGGAGATCTATTTTAAGGAGTTGCACTACCAATCCAAATGGAGGCTATTTGATATGGATTGGTTCATGTAGGAGGCAATAAGTTTATTGTTGTTTTTGATAATACAAAACTTTTAAGATTATTAAGTATTAAAAATACTTTATGTATAAAATTAAGTGACAGAGATAAAAGTTTGTCTGAACTGAATTTGCAACTATTCAATCTTAGCATGGATTAATGATGAAGTAAGTGTGTTTTCAGAGACTTTCTCTTATGGTGCAGCTGGTGAATTTGAACTGCCTGCCTTTGGATTAATACTGCTACTCTTTACCACTAGGCCACTAGAACTCCCTATTGTTGTAGTTTTTGTAATGTTCCATTGAGTCTCCTGCAACTCACTGCCACCCAATGTACTTTAGCTCTGAACTCTGCCCTATCCTAAGCAACAGACCTAATCCCATTTCTCAGTCACTAAGTCAATCCATATTGACAGCTGCACTCCTTGACCCTCAGCACCAAGCAGTTCAGGTCCTCCTCAGTTTAAGCAAGCAGGGTTGTGACATCTGCATAATACAGATTGTGGATAGATCTTCCACCAATCCTGACCCACACTTCTCCTCATAGAGCCCAGCCCCCGGATGATCTGTTCTGCATAGAGGTTGAAAAGGTATGGAGACAGGACACATCCCTGGCGTACACCCTTCCCAACTTTGGACCATGCAGTGTTTCCCTGCTCTATACTGATGACTGCCTCTTGGTCCAAGTATAGGTTTCGCATTAGAACGATCAAGTGTTCTGGGATTCCCATTCTTCTCAGAGTTAGCCAGAGTTTGTTATGATCCACTCAGTCAGACGCCTTTGCATAATCCTTTCAGTTAAGATTAGGGCTATGAATAATTTTAAATCTATAGTTATATTATAATAATTCATAACTCTAATAAAATCTTTGCTTTTTCAGATATACAAAAACATAATAATGGAAAATAAAATCAATATCAATTATTCAAGATATATAGATGTGAATAAATAATTTAGCAGAACCATAGTTAGATTATAATTTTTAAAAGTAAAGAAGGCCTTAATGTACCATACATTAAGTCATAATTAATAATTGAATTCATTTCTTCACCATTTCCACTTTTGATCTTGATAACTTTGGATTATCTCTGTATATCTGAACATATCTGTGCATATCTGAAGTAAAACATCAATAATAGAAATATTGAAAACAATTGAAGAGAGAGAAAGGAACTGATAAAATTGTTATTATGTTGGTGTTGATTGCCAGTGGCTCAAGAAGGACTCAAAGAGACCCTATGAACAAAAGACCTGAATCTTGTTCTATAACCATCATTGTTTCTCTAAGTTTATAAAGTTTCCAGAAGCATGTAGTTTAGGAAGTGGATGCCATTTCTGCTTCCAAACTTGTCTTAATCTGAGAGCTCCACCAAACACTATCCATCATGGGTAACTATCATGGCATTTGGCATACCAGTGACACAGGGTTCAGCATCACAGCAACCCCAGGTTTCCTCTGTACAACAAAATCGACAGACCAGTTTTGTAACATTTACCTCTGAAATATAACACCACTAGGCCCAACCAACAAAAGCCCTCCACCAGTTCCTGTTGACTCTAAATAAGAAGCTTAAATAACAGCAGCCAACAAAATCTACACCCAACTCTCAACCAAAACGAGAGAGCCCATCTTTGAGAATCCAACTGCTTCACACATCCACCTCCAAACTGGAGACTTTAGGCTTGATCTTAAATACACAAGTCCTCCTCCGGGTCCTGTTGACTGTAAACAAGAGGCTTAAATAAAAACAACCAACCAAACTGAAGAAGGACTATGCAAAGGTTTTGACTGTATAGCTCATAACAAGTTGTGGCTGAAATTGAGGAGAATAGGAATCCCAGAGCACTTGATTATGCTTCTGCAAAACCTATACCTAGACCAGGAGGCTCCTATGCAAACAGAGTAGGAGAACACTGCATGGTTTAAAATTAAGAAGGAAGTATGTCAGGGTTGTATTCTCCCTCCATACCTACTTAATCTGTATGCTGAACAGATTATTTGAGAAGCTGGATTCTATGAAGAGGACTGTGGCATCAAAATCAGAGGGAGATTCATCAATAACTTGTGCTATGTAAATTATACAACCGTCCTTGCTGAAAATGAGGACCTGAAGCACTTGTTGCTTCAAGGAATAAAGCCTTCAAGTTGGATTGCATCTCAGTGTCAGGGAAACAAAGATTCTTACCACTGGACAGATAGGCAAAATCATGGTGGATGGAGAAGATTGAAACTGTCAACAGCTTCATCTTACCTGGATTCACAATTAACATCCTTGGTACCCAGCAGTCAAGAAATCAGGAGATATATTGCATTGGGAAATTCTGAAGTTAGGAACCTTTCCAAATTATTGAGGAGTAATGACGTCAGTGTGAAAACTAAGACGTTTCTTATTCAGGCCATAATCTTTCTGATCACAACTATGCTCCTGAGATTTGGATAATGAATAGAAATAACAGAAGAAATATTGATGCCTTTGAGCTTTTGTGTTGGAAAAGACACTAAACATCCCATGAACGGCCAAAAGAACAAACAAATATGTCTTGGAGAGCATGCAGCCAGAGGCAAAAATGCAGGCAAGAATGAAGAAGCTTCACCTCACATACTTCAGGCATGTAGCTGGGGTGGGGTGGGGGTAGGCATTCCCTTGAAGCTCTAGAGACATGATACTCAGAAAGGTAGAGGGTCAGTGAAGGAGAGAAAGATTTTCAACCAAATGGATTGACATGACGACTGCTTCAATGGGCTCTAGTGTGAAGATCCATCAGGAAGTGAGAAGATGGATAAGGATAGGACAGGGTTCATATCTGCTGTTTATAGGGTCAGTAGGAGCCATACTCATTTGGATGGCATCTAACAACAACAACAGATTGAATAGGTATGGAGAAAGGACACAACCCTGAAGGACATCTTCCTCAATTTTAAAGCACAGAGTTGGACAATGACTAGGGAGGATAGAAGGAGAATTGATGCCTTTGAGCTGTGGTGCTGGAGAAGAGTATTGAACGTACCATGGACTGCCAAGAAAATATACAGATTCATCCCGGAGAGGGTTAAATCAGGTTACTCCTTGGAGGCAAGGATTCTGGGGCTTTGTCTGACATACTTTGGACATGTTGTAAGGAGGGACAGGTCCTTGGAGAGGGACATCATGCTTGGGAGGGTGGAGGGACAGCACAGGAGGGGAAGACCCTCTATGAGGTGGATTGATTCAGTGACTGGGATAATCAGGATGGGTGTGTCAGAGGCAGTGCAATTGCCACAGGATAGAGCAGGGTTTAGGACTGTTGTACATAGTGTCTCTATGAGTCACAAGCGGCTCGATGGCACATAATAACAACAACAGTATTCCCTTCAAACATTAGTAAAACAGTTTCTTTGTTTAGCAAGACCACAATTAAGTGTTCCATAATTCTATTGTCCTCAATGTTAGCCATAGTTTGTTGTGGTCCACACAAATGCATTTGCATAGTTAATACAAGGCAGATAGACATTCTTTTGATATTCTCTGTTTTCACCCAGGATCTTACCTGACATTAGCAATGATATCCCTGGTGACATGGTCTCTTCCAAAACCAGCTTGAAGTTCTGGAAGCTATCTGTAAGTATACTTTTCTAGTCATTTTTGGATGATCTTCAGCAGCATTTTCTTTGCATGTGATATTAATATATTGTTCAATAATCTGCATATTTTGTTAGATCACCTTTCTTGGGGATAGAAACAAATGTGGATCTCGTCCATTTAGTAGGTCAGGCAGCTATTCTCCAAATTTCCTTGCATAGACTGGTGAGCATTTCCAGGGTTTCATCTGTTAGTTTAAAAATGTCAAGTGGTATCCTATCTGTTCCCAGGGCCTATTTTTTTTTTTGCCTTTTTTTTTTTAATTCAGTGCAGGTTTAACTTCTTGTTTTGTTACGATTAGCTCTTGTTCACATACACTTCCTGAAGTTTTTCAGTGTCAACTAGTTCTTTTTGGTACAGTGATTGCATATTCATTCCATCTTTTTAAAATTTTAAAAAAATTTATTTTAGTAGTTAATTTAATAGTTTAATATTTAATAATAAAATAAAAATATTTTATTTTATTTTAATATATAATTTACGTGCTTTTTCTTAATGCTTCCAAGATCATTCAAGATTTTGCCCATGTCATGTCTCAGTATTTTAACTCAAGGCTTGAATTTATTTTTTGTTCTTCAGCTTGAGAACTGCCGAGCAAATTCTTCCTTTTTTACTGCCTGTTTCCAACTCTTTGTATTTTGTTGTAATATTTTGTCTTGTTGACCTGTCATTTGAAATCTGTTCAGCTTTTTTACTTCAGCAACTCTCCCTTTGTTTTGGCTTCTCCAAACTGTCATGCAATTTTCATAGTTTCTTTTGGCTTCTGTTTTGCCTTCTTCTTTCTCCTCTGTCTTTGTAATGACCTTTTACTCTCTCCATAGATAATATCCTTGATTCCATTCCTTAGCTCTTGTGGTCTTCAATCATTGGTGATTAATGTTTCAAACCTGTCCTCAAGGTTTATTTGTTTGCTGTTGTTGTTTTTAATTTAAGATGGAATAGACAAAAGGTTGTATTTCTCTTCTTGTTGATTTGTTTTAATCATTGTTATTGTTGTTATGTGCTGTTGAGTCACTTGCGTCTTATAGTGACCCTATGCACAAGAGCCCTGGATCCTGCTCTATCTTACGCCAACCTATTGTCTCTGACACACCTACCTTAAATTTTAATCCATCTTCTTGTGAATCTTCTCTTGCACTTTCCCTCCACCCTTCCAAGAATGATGTCCTTATCCAAGGACTGATCACTCCTTGCATCATGCCCAAACCATGTCAGATAAAGCCTCAGAAGTCTTGCCTCCAAGAAGCATCCTGGTTTTACCCTCTCCAGGAGGGATCTGTTTGTTTTCCTGGCAGTCTATGGTATATTCAATACTCTTCTCCAGCAGCAAAGCTCAAAGGCATCAGTTCTCTGTCTATCATCCCTAGTCATTGTTCAACTGTTTGAAGCTTAGCACATAATTGCCAAGACTGTGACTTCAATCAGGTGCACTATTCTCCAGACTGATATTATTACTCTTCAGTACTCTGGAGAGGTCTCTGACTGACTTTTGAAATGAAATTAATCTTTTGATTTCCTGGAAGCTGGTATCAAGAGTGTTGATTGTGGGGCCAAGGAAACTAAAGCTATTAACAATCTCAGTCTCCTCACTGTCTATCATGATGCTATCAATTGGCTAAGTTGTGAGAATCTTTGTTTTCTTGATGTTAAGCTTCAATTCATATTGAAGGCTGCAGTCCTAGACCTTCTGCAGCAAATACTTCAGGTCCTCCTCAGTTTCAGCAAGGAGGGTTATGTCATCTACATAACACAGTCTGTTGATGGGTTTCCTCCCATCCTGATGACACACTCCTCATAGATCCCAGCTTCCCGGATGATCTGTTCTGCATATAGATGGAAAAGGTATGGAGATAGGACGCATCTCTGGTGTATACCCTTTCCAATTTTGAGCCATAAAGTATTTCCCTGCTCTGTTCTGATGACTACCTCATGGTTCAAGTATAGTTTTCACATAAGCACAATCAAGTGTTCTGGGATTCTCATTCTTCTCAGAGTCAGCCACAGTTTGTTGTGATCCACACTGTCAAATGCCTTTGAAGAGCCAATGAAACAGAGTTCTTCTGGTACTCTTTACTTTCAGCCAAGATTCATCTAACATTAACTATAAAATTCCTATTGAGCTTTGATTTGAACTTGCACATGAGTAACTGATGTTCTGTTTCATAGTTAGCACCTGATCTGGTCCTGACAGCTGGTACTGAGCTTCTCTAATGATTTTTTTCAACAGTAGTCAATCTGATTCATGTGGTGACCATCAGATGTGGTCCTCGTATAAAGTTATAGTTTGTGTTTATTAAAAGAAATATTTGCTATAAAAAATCACTGAATGTACAAAATTCAACCATTTTATCTTTCACGTCATTCTAGTCACCATGTCCCTACTTTCTAACTACCATTCTTTTTTCACTGTTTCAAACTTTTTAATTCCAGTCTTCAGTAATTATTACTTCATCTTGATTGCATATTTGATCAATTTCTGACTTCAAAAGCTGGTAGAATTCATTACTTTTCTTCTCTTTGGCTTTAGTTGTTAGTGCATATATTTGAATAATAGTTATATTAATAGGTCTGCCTTGTATATATATGGATATAATCTATCATTCACAACATTGTATTTGAGGATAGACTTTGAGATTGTCCTTTCATTATGAATGGCACACCATTCTTCCTTAGTTTTTCATTCCCAGCATAGTGTGTCACTTAAGCAACTGGTTCAAAGTGGCTTATGACAGTCCATTTCAGTTAACTAACACCTACAATATAGATTTTCACACATTCTATTTCACTTTTGACAAGTTCCAGTTTTCCTACATTCATAATTCAAACATATCACATTCAATTATTAATGGTGATTTGCAGCTGTTTCTCATATTTGAGTGACTTTCTGAGTTCAACTTCTAGTATTATAGCTACTTGCCTTTCTCCATTGTTTATAAGGTTTTCTTTCTTTTTTAATTCCTTTTAATGAAAGTTTACAGAGACTTAGGGTTTCCAGTCATTCATAGCTGCACTTTTCTCCCTGTCCACCCCTTCCCCAATAACTTTTCTCCTTGATGAGTAAAAGAAAAAAAAAAACAACCCTCTTTCATTGTTATGTAATCCCTCCCTGCCCCCAAGTCCACTCCAGTAGGCAGCCTACATTCTGGACTCCTGTCATGACAATAATACCTAATAATAAATCCCTTTTAAACAGTTCTCTCTCTCATTTATTGAAATACAGTATACATATTCTTCCCCTTCTTCTCTGTCTTCCCTTAACTCCAATGTCAGTCATATTTTACAATAGTGGCCCTATGCCATATTTGTCATTTTGTGACTGAGATATTTCACTCAGCATAATGTCCTCCAGGGTCACCCACTTAGCATAGTATTTCATGAGTCCTTGTTTTTCAGTGCTGCATAGCATTCTATTGGGTGAATATACCAGAGCTTCTCTATTCACTCATTTGTTGATGTGCACTTGGGTTGTTTACAGCTCTTTGATTTTGCAAACAAAGCCGCAATAAACATGGGTGTGCATATATCTGCTTGGGTTGCAGTTATGGTTTCTTTAGGGTAAAATCTTGGAAGTGGAATTTCTGGATCAAATGATATTTCTATTTGCAATCTTTTGAAAAAGCACCATACAGCCTTCTAAAGTGGTTGCACCATTTTACACTCCCACCAAGAGTGAATAAGGGTTCCAGTTTCTCTGCAACCTCGCCAGCATTTGCTGTTTCTTACTTTTTTTGTTAAAAAAAAAACATTTTCTTTTTATTCTGATTTGCATACAAAGTTCATATACCTTGTTTTTCACATAAGATTTTTCCATTTTCTTTACCCACCCACCTCCATCAAATTGTGCAACCCTGACTCACCCTGCATTTCTGTTCCAGTCAATGAATTAGGTAACTGCCTTAAAAATTTATTAGTGTGACCTGGAGAAATGGAAGTATATACCTTGTTCATGGATAGGAAGACTCATTATTGTGAAAATGACAATACTGTCAAAGTCAATTTACATGTTCAATGCAATCCCAATACCAATTCCATTATTCAGTAAGATGTAAAATCAATTTTCAATTTCATTTGGAATGGAAAGCTGCCCTGAATAAACACTCCTTAGAAGAGAAACAAGGTAGGAGGCATTTCACTCCCTGATTTCAAATCCTACTACACTGCCATAGTGGTCAAGACATCATGATACTAGTACAATGACAAGCACAATAAATCAATGGAATAGAATTGAGAATCCAGAAATCAGCCCATCTATTTATGGTCAACTTATCTTTGACAAGGAGATAAAATCAGTTAAGTGGGAAAAATGACAGACTTTTAAACAAATAGCGTTGTCAAAATTGGAAAACTTTCTGTAGAAAACTCAAGCAAGATCCACATTTCACTCCATGCACAAAAAACAACTCAAAGTGAATTAAAGACCTAGGACTAAAACCAAGGACTATAATCTTCATTAGTAAAAAGCTTGGAAGAACTCTAGAAGCCCTAATCCACAGCATAAACAATCTTCCAAGCATTCTGAAAAATCTACAACCAGGAGAGAATAAAACAGATGAATGGGGCGTTCTAAGAATCAAATCCCTATGCACATCCCAAAACCTCTCCAACAGGGTAAAAAGGGAAGTCATAGACTGGGGAAAAATATTTGGTGATGACATGTCTGATAAGGGACTTGTATCTAGAATTTATAAAATACTTGAGCACAACAAGATAAACAAAAGTAACTCAATTGAAAAATGGGCACAAGATATGAACAGACACTTCACCAAAGAACACATTAAGATGGCCAACAAACACATGAAGAAATGTCCAAAATTCCTAGCTCTAAGAGGGATGCAACTCAAACAACTATGAGATATCATCTCACCCCAGTAAGAATAGCAAAATTTAACAGAGCAACAAACAACAAATGCTAGCTATGTAGTGGAGAAACTAGAACCCTTGTTCACTATTGAAGGGAGTGTAAAATGGCAGTATGCTGCTTTCTCAAAAAGTTGGAAATAGAAATACCATTTTACCCAGAAATTCCACTACTGGGAATATACTCTAAAGAAACTAAAACTGCCACTCAAGCAGATATATGCACACCCATGTTTACTGCAGCTTTGTTCCCAATAGCAAAGAGCTGGAAACAATCCAAGTGCCCATCAACAAATGAATGGCTAGAGAAGCTTTGGTCTATTCACACAGTAGAATACTATGCTGTATTGAAAAACAAGGAACTCATGAAATATTATACGAAATGGTTGACCCTAGAGGACATTATGCTGAATGAAATATTTCAGTCACTAAAGGACAAATACTACATACTGCCACTGTTGTAAAGAGGGTCTGACATTGGAGTTGGGGGGAAACTAAGAGGGGACAAATGATGTATACTGCATTGAAACAGATGAGGGAGAGAACTGTTTAGGAGGAATCTATGATTAGGTATTAGTGTCATGAGAAAATTCAAGATTTTTTTTAACTTTTCAAAGAGAAAAGTGAGCTGGAGAACAGGGTTAGGTTGGAAGGAAAGTGTGCAGCAATGAATGAATGGAAATTCAAAGTCTGTAAACTTTCATTAAAATAAAAAAAAATTAATTAAAAAAAATCTTAATGTGACCTCAACTGCTCTCCTCCCCGTAGCATTAGATCACAGCACTGCTGCCTGCCCGTCACCACCCCTCCCCCTCCACCTGGACCCCCAAACCCACCAACTGGAGGAGGTTGTCCTGCTGTCCAGACATTCCCATCTACCACCTGGAAGCCTGACACTGTTGCTGGGAGGACCTTGTCCTGCTGCTTGGACACTCTGGCCCTAACAACTGGAGGATGACACTCTGCCACCTCCCTGAATTGTGCCAGGGACACCAGTATCACAGGTGAAACCACTTCCATTTCCTTATTCCTCCCAGAACTCGAGCTGTCTTTAGCCCAGGGCACTTTGGACCCACCTAGCTGCAGCTGTTCCTAACAGAGAAGGCTGCTAATTCACAGGCCATATCTCTCCTGAAAGGAGGTATTTCTTTGAAGCAGGTATTTCCTTGAGTCAAACCTCAGAAAGAAAATCAGTAAGGGTAGCTGCTGTGCCCTCCTCTGGAGCAGTGACTTCCTAAGCCAAGGTTTTCAGACCAAGAGCCTGCTAAGGCCTCAGGCATGAAAAACTCTACCACAGCAATATCATGGAAGAAGCAGATTACCACACCCTATACAAAGCCAATACAAAATGTCACTTCAAAAAAGTGACATTGGATTTCAATCCAATTTATTCAATACATTTATTCAATTTATCAATGGATTTCCTGAAGTCAGAAAGTCTGATGGAACTTTCTGAAACAGAATTAAAAAAAAAACAATGTTTGAAAAAAAAAAACAAACAATGATTGAATATTTTTAATGTGTGAGTGTTTGCATATGATGTACCAGTGGCATAACTTTGAACATTAAAGCAACCTATGCAAGACACTCTGGTATGATAAGCTGATAGATGAATGCTGGACTCACAATTTTAAAAAAACAAACAAAAAAAACCCCACAACAAACAGGTATACACATACCAAAGATATTTCAAGAAATAGCTCAAGAAAACAAAGCAATTTTAACACTAAATGAGCAAAGAGCTAAAATCAGAAAATAAAAAGGGAATAAGTCACTTACTCAGTATTTCATAAGCTGAATCAAGCCTTGATTTACAATACTGAAGGATGTTTTAGGCAAAATCTTGAGTGATCAAATAAGGATCAAAAAAAGAATAACAATAATATAGTTAATTGTATCAAAAAGAATTGGCTTAAAGAACCAGTTCAAGAAGTACCATGTGATCAAGAATCAATAGTTATAAAGGGAGAAGTTCAAGCTGCACTGATGGCTTTGACAAAAGTTAAGTATTTGATGAAATCTCAATTGGCGTAGTACAAGAGTCAGATGTAGCGCAGGACCCACTTCCTAGGCTTTGTCAAGAAACCTAGAAGACAGATAAAAGGTAAACTCACTTGAAAAGATACATATGTTCTCCCTTTCCTGAAAAAGGAGATCCAGTAGAAATGTGTAAAATATAAAACAATAATACTAGTATTACATATGAGTAAAATCATACTGAAGATTATTATAAATATCTAAATCATTATATCGACAGAGAACTTCCAGAAATTTAAGTTGGAAGAGCTTATTTATAATATTTAGAAGACTTCATAGCATGAGAATAATCATTACTGATATTTGCTGGATCTTGATAGAAAGTACAAAATTCAAGAAAGATGTCTATCTGTTTTCTGGATGTTGAGATGTAATATAATTTGAAGGCTGCAGTCTTTGACCTTCTGCAATAAGCACTTCAAGTCCTTATCACTTTCAGCAAGTAAGGTGTCTTTCTCAGGTTGTTGATGAGTCTTCCTCAAGTTCTGCTGCCACATTTTTTTTCATAGAGTCCAACTTTACAGGTGCTCTGCTCAGCATACTGATTGTATAGGTGTGGAGAAAGGATGCAACCAGAGTAAGAAAACAACACTAAATCAAATCTTTCTTGATTTTTAAACCATGAAATATTCACATGCTTTATTTGAACAACACTTTCTTTGCCTAGATTTAGGTTTTCTATAAGTACAATTACGTGTTCTAAGATTCTCATTCTTCTCAAAGCTAGCCATAATTTATTATGATCTATGTAATCAAATGCCTGTGCAAAGTCGAAAAGCACAAATAGACCTTTAAAATTTTTTTTTTATTATTCTATGCCTTAAGCCAGAGACATCAACAATATCTCTGGTGCCATGGCCTCTTCTAAATCTGTTTGAACTTCTGCCAGATATCTGTCAATGTACTGTGCTAATTGTTTTTGGATGATCATCAGTAATATTTTGCTTGTATGTGATAATAAAGACATTGCTTGATAATTTTCACATTCTTGGTAAATTATCTCAAGATTGGATCTATTTTCTTGGAAATGGGAATAAATACTGATCTCTTCTAGTCAATCAGCTAAATTACTATCCTCCCAGTTTTCTGACATTAATTGTTGATCAACTACAAGGATGCTTATATTAGATGAACCATGTCAATTGATATTCAAATTATTCCTGCGGCCTTATTTTTTTGCCAACACCTTCATTTCAATTTAAACTTATTTCTTCATTTCCTTTGGCTCTTGATCATATGGTACATCTTATTTTTCAATGTCAAAAAATTCTTCTTGGTAGGGTTACTCTGAATTCCTCCATCTTCTATTAATGCTTTGCATGTCATCCAAGATTTTGCCCATTTCTCAGGATTGTCACTTGAGACTTAGATTGGCTTTTCAGTTCTATAGTCAATTACTCATATACATCTTCAAATTGACATTGAAGAAAACTAAAACATGTATACAAGAACCAAAATATAACCTTAGGTCTATCCCATAGAACCACCAAAATAATAAAACAGTAATATATCTGAGGCATTAAACACTAATTATCAAAGACCATATTAGCTATGGGATAACATCAATGATATCATGCTTGAAAAAATTAAAAGGTCATTGCAATGATGGAGGAGAAAGGAAAAAACCCAAAATAGATGTCAGAAGAGACTGGAAATTCCAACAGATTGCTGAGGAGCCAAAACAAAGGGAAGAGATGTTGAATTAAAAGAGCTAAATATAAGATTTCAAGGACAGCTTGAAAGCACAGAGCAAATTATTATAATGGAAAGGAAGTCGGAATTGGAGAATACAAAGAAGAACTTGCTCAGCATTTCTGAAACTGAAAAAACTGAAAACTTGAATATAGATAAGGAGGCTTCTTCTTACATAGTTTGGACATACTGCTAGGAAAGGTTATTTCTCAGAGAGGGACATCATGCTTGAGAAGGTGGAGGGATAGCCAAAGAGTGGAAGACCCTTGACCAGGTGGGTTGACACAGTTACTATGGCAACGGGCTTGCGTGTGTCAGAGATTGTGAGGATGGCACAGGAAAGGAAAGTGTTTAGATCAGCTGTTGATAGGGTCTCTATGAGTTGTACACAACACAATGGTATTTAACGACTGATGACCCAGTAAGATGCTGAGCTGCAATCACAAAGGCATGCAGTTTGAGTTCATTAGCTGCTCTGTGGGAGAAGGATGGGCAATTGCCTCCAGTGCAATTACTGCTTCTGAAAATCTGATGGAGGCTCAGCTATGAGTTGGTTCCAACTCAACAGTACACAACGACAACATTCCATGTTACATAGCAACAACAATATACTAAAATGTGGCTGTTAATAACATATAGTCACCTTTGAAAATAATATCCTCTGAAATAGAGTGTGAAAATACTCAGGGAAAGATATTGTTGTTGTTAGGTGCCATTGAGTAGACTATGACCCATAGTGACTATATGATCAATATATCTGTACTTCGCCTTATCCTGAACCATTCCCATGACCTCTTTCATATTCAGGATAGTTGTATTTGTAGTGTTTACTGCGTCAGTCCATCTTGTGGAAAGTCTTCCCCTCTTTCTCTGATCCTCCATCATTAATTCACAGTATAATGTTTGTCTTCGAGGATTGATTTATCATGAAAATACGATCTAAATGAGACTATCCTTGTCTTCTGGAACACTATGGTGGTATTTTCTTTAAGACATAGGTGGTTTTACACAGGTAGTTTATGTATATTCAATACTCTTCATCAACACAGTTTATGGCCATCAATTCTTTCAGTCTTCTTTCAGATGTATCGGAAGCAAATTAAAAGATAATGGCTTGGATCAAGTATATCTTAGTATTTATAATAACATTGTTGTTCTTTATAAATTCAAAATTTTGTACTTTATGCCTATCATTAAATATATATTTAATAGTAATACTGATTTCTAACCTAGTTACAAATTATAATGAATTCTAAAATGAAATATATTAGGTATTATAAGAAAGAGTTTAACATATGAACTAATTCATTTTTGGGGTAAGTAATATTTAAACTGAGATTTGAGAGGGTAATAGTTATTTTACTTGTTAAATTTTCAAGGGACAATATTCCAGGCTGAAAAAATAACATTTGGGGATATCAATGGCATTAAATAATTGATCAGCAAAGATAGGTGCCTACAATTCTAGTTCTGTAAAATTAAGTAGATGAAATTCTGAATGGATAATCCAGTTACATTTTTATACAGTTTTTTGTTTAAAATTTGTCATCAATTTACATATGTATATACTTGACTTATATTTCAAAGAATCTGATGTGTTTTTTTTAATAAGAAAAATTACTTTCCTTGTAAGAAAAAAAATAACTCAGAACCTGAAGTAGATAAAGCTGTACTCATGCCAGCATAGTGTTATTTTCTCAGGAAATAATATTTACCAAGGTTTTGGACGCATCTACTACCACTAAGAGACTGTGTAATTCTTGAACCATTTATTCCCCTCTGAACCCAGTATTCTCAGTGTAAGTGAATCAATAACTGTTTGAACTTATCCCAAAACGTATACAAAAGTTTTAGTCTTTAAAGTCAGAGATCCTGGGAGCTCTGGTGGCTTAGTGGCAAGAAGGTGTGCTGCAATTCTAAACGTGCATAGTTTGAGGCCACCAGCTGCTCCACTGGAGACGGATGGGCACTCTCCTCCCCTGTGATTAACTGCCTCGGAAAACCTGCTGGAGGGTCAGCTATGGGTTGGTTCCAACTCTATGGCACACGACCACCACCACAACAACAATATAACAAATACTTATAAAGTCATAGATCCAAGGCACACCTGCATTCACAGAGCAGTGGAGTACAAAGATAAGACAACATCTAGAGGCACACACACTTAGTATGTGAGAGTGTGAATATTCAGAAATGTGGTTCTGTGGTACTAATAGTTTTACCCCTCATTTGCCATACAGGAAGTAATTAGCTGCATTGTTTCTTCCAATAATTATATTGGATTGCAGGAAATTGTTACAGTCTGTTGAGGCAAGCATAAACCATACATTGTTTGATAAAAGTACTGTTCAGTTAAAGGACTTTGTCTAGGGAGTAGGGTGGTGTAGAGAGCTGTGGTGAAGACATTTGAAGCTCTCCCAACTTATCAGTTGTCAAGGTCAAGCAAATTGGGGAAACTAGCTTTTTTTGTTTGCTTAATTTTTATTTTATATTGGCTTGCTTGCAAAGTTTGTATATATTGTGTTTCACATTATTCTTTATTTATATTGTGTTTCATACAATCATTCCCATGTATTTGTTTTATAAAATTAATCACCACTGGACTATGCCCGTCATTATCTTATCATTTCATATCCCCACCAGATCTTTCTCATTTCCTTTACTCCCTCCCTGCACCCACCAAATTGTCCTACCCTGTGATATCACGCCTACCCATCCTACACCCACGCCCTCCACCCCTTGGTTCCCTCTTGTATATGTTTTACTAGTTGTCCTTCTATTATTACAATAATGGATTTGTTTGTGAGTGTATGAGTGTGTGGGGGGGTTGTTTTCTGTGTGTGTGTTCTTTTTACTATCATGGCTTAGTGCAGCATCTGTCCTTATGAGACTGAGTTAATTCACTCAGCATAATTCTCTCCAATCTCTCTCAAGTTAGGAAGTGTTTTTGAAATCATTGCTCCTGAGTGTTGCATAGGATTCCATCGTATGAATGTGCCACAATTTCTTATAATCCATTCAGTTGTAATTGGACCTTTGGGCTGTTTCCATGTTCTTGTGATGGCTGACAATGCTGCTATGAACACTGGTGTACAATTCTCCCTTTGTGTCTTAGTTCTAATTTCCTAGGGGTATATTCCTAGTGATGCAATAGCTGGATCATATGGAAATTTTATGTTCAGCTTTTTGAAGAAACACCAAACTGACTTCCATTTTACTATCCCATCAACAGTGAAGTTACAACTTTTCCTTATTCTCCAATATATATTACTTGCTGCCCTGCTAAACTTTGCCACTGCTATTGGGATGAGATGGTATCTCTTTATTGTTTTGATTTAGCCAGAAATGCACAATCTTGAGAGGATAAAATTGACAAATAGGGCTTTCTAAAGATTATATCCCTGTGAACATAAAAACCTTTTTCCTTTAGAGTAAACCGAAAACCTACCAACTGGTAACAAACAGTTGTCAATATCATCTCAGAAAAGGGTCTTATAAAAAAAGTTTACAGAATGTTACTGGGGACTCCAGAAGAAAAAGACTAATAACCCAATAGCAAAATGGGCAAAAGAAATAAGAAAACTTTTCACAGAGGAGGACATTCAGACAGCCAACAGATAGAAATGCTCAAAATCACTGAATTTAATTTTTAATCTTATGTCACAAATGAACCATTGGAGAGAGTGAAACCAGGCTACTCCTTGGAGGCAAGGATTCTGAAGCTTCGTCTGATATACTTTGGGCATGTTGCAAGGAGGGACTGGTCCTTGGAGAGGAACATCATGTTTGGGAGAGTGGAGGAACAGCGCAGGAATGGAAGACCCTGGATGAGATCGATCGATTCAGTGGTTGGGGTAATGGAAGTGGGTGTGTCAGAAACAGTGAGGTTGGTACAGGATACAGCAGGGCTTAGGGCTCTTGTACATAGGGTCGCTATGAGTTCCAAGCAACTCGATGGTACATAACAAAAACAATAAGATTTTTAGGATACAGGATAAATATATCTCTAGGGATCAAATTAGTCATTTAACTAGGGAAGATAGAGCCACTGTGAGGTGGTAATAAAACAAAAAAACAACAACCACGAGTTGTGCATGTGTACTCATTTAGGGACAATAAAAGCATTTGAGAGAACCTATTCATCTATGAAGGAAGTGTTTCTCCTCAGAGGAGTATAAATTTAGATAAATCAATAATTTTGGCAGTAGTGACACTAAGATGAGAATCTATTTGCTGATATTGATAGATGATGGATAGATACACAGATATATAGATAGATAGAGAGATAAAATAGGAGTTATTGGGCCTATGGTAGTTCCATTGAATTTCCACCTCAAAAGCCCAGTATTCTGTATCTGAAAAATACAAAGAGGGAGCTCTGGTGGCCTAGTGGTAAAAACCTGCACTACAATCCTGAATGCATGCAGTTTGAATCCACCAGCCGCTCTAGCGGGAAAAGGATTGGCAATCTACTCCTGTGTGTTTAACTTCCTCTGAAAATTTGCTGGAGGGTCAGCTGTGGGTTGATTATGACTTGACGGTACACAACAACAACAACAACAACAACAGTCTTGATTATTTACTAGGAGTTCTGGAGATGTACTTGTGTTGGTGACCCAAAGTGTAGCATCTCTCTGGTGATTCAAATGTGGGCAATATCCTTCCGTACTATTTACAGCCTCTAAAAACTCACCAGATGGTCAGTTATGAGTCAATTTGTAATCTGGGGCAATGAATTTGAGGGTTGTTGGTTTGTTGGGGTGTTTTTGGTTGGGTGTGTTTGGGTTTTGGGGTTTGGTGTTTTTTTTTTGGTCTGTTTGGGGTTTTTGTTTGTTTGTTTGTTTGTTTGCGGTTGTTTTGTTTTTTTAGTTTGGTTACTACTTGTAATATTCTGACTTCCAAAGGGATTTTATAGTCTTGGTATCTTGGTATCAAGAGCTTCCTAAATGTCTTTTTTCCAAAAGAGGTTTGTGCATAATGTGCAGTGAAGCTAATTTGTTGACTGGGATAAAAAATCCTAAAATGACTTCCTAAGATATGGTCAATTGTACTGATTCTTTGGCATCAACCTTTTTTAGAGAATCACTGATTAAAAGAATGAAAACAGCAACATTCCACTGAGCTCTGCAAATTGGCTTCATTCTTCACATCAATGAACTCAAAAGACTGTGTCATTGGAATGGAGTCAGTTGACACTCTGTGTCAATAAAATGCCGCCACTGTCGTGGCATCTGGCAAAAGCTGAAGACAATGTGACCACTCAGTCTGAGGGTGGAATATATCAGAGTCGCAATTTTGCCTCCATATTGGAAAAAGGAAGTCTCAGAAGCCACATAAAGCTGTGGATGAAGTTTCTCTTTCCCAAAACACAGTGAACAAGCAGGTCGTGATGGTTCAAAGGCTCAAGGTCTCTGAAAGCTTAAATTTGTTTACCAGCATCCTATTATGCTGGTAACAGTTAACACTTTATGGTGTATATTAGCATAAGGCCAAGAATAAAGGTCTCCTGTCAGAATGAGGAGGAGTTTACTAAAGCTTCTTCAGTAAAGGAACTGCTAAGGATTTGAAACAAATTCTAGTTGATTTCAATCTGAAAAATTCTAGAGCATTTTTAGAAGGGGATGTCATTTAGGATGGATTGATATGTAAGAAGTGTGTTAGTGAAGTTAAGAAAATATTTTTTAAAAAGTCTGGTGGCCTAATGGTAAAAATCTGTTCTGCAATCTCAAAGGTACACAGTTCAAATCCACCAACTGTTCTTCAGGAAAAGGATAGGCAATCTTCTTCCATGATATTAACTGTTTCTAAAACCCACAGAAGGTCAGCTATGGGTTGGTCCACAACTCAATAGTCCAACTCAATGGTCCACAACAGCAACAACAACAACAACACTGCGTTACTTCTAGGGCCTAAAAAGGACTATAAGATATGGATTTATATGTCCTTAATGAATGTGTCAAATTAATATCCCTAGAGAATGATATTAACAATGCGATGTTTTGTCTGTACACCTGAGGACAGGTTGAAGCAGTTAAGGTTCTGCAAAAAAAAAAAAAATTATGCAATGGCAAAAAGGATAATGCCCTCCAAGAGCATTCTAGCAAAGTAAATATGTGTCCATTCACAGGTAAAGGCAAATTGTTACTCAGAGACTGTTGAAGTAGGCACTGAGAAGAGCATAATAGCCCAATCAAGAAAATAAAAATACTTACTTGCTGATTGGATGAAATGAGTAAATTTCAATAATATTAAATACTGCCTATGACGACTTTAACAGATGGGAACAACGATTTCAAGTTGTAATAATAGACTAGAAGGAATCAGTCATTATTTCCAGGTTTAAGAACATCTTTGACTGTTGAATGAAGACATAGTAGAGATAATCATCTCTTTACTAGTTATGAGCTTGTTATTAGCTTTACTTGTTGTTAACTACCATTAAGTTGGTTTCCAGCTCCTGGTAACCCCATTCACAGTGGACTCAGATCCTTGTGATTCATGAGGTTTTCACTAGTTGATATTTTGGAAAGTAGACCATCAAATCTTTTTCACATCTCCATCATTGTTTGAAAATGCTACTGAAACCAGTATAGTGTCACAGAAAGCCTTATATTTCCATAGTCAAATAGGTGGTGACTGGACGTGAGTTGAATTGGCCAGAAATCAAGCCTGAATCTCTCACACGGAAGACAAAATATCCACCATTGAATCACAATAACTCTTCACATATTAAGCCTTATATAATGAGTTCTAACATTTAAAGATCCTATTTTAGCTTGCACAGGATCATAATAACACGTTAAATTTGAAGACTCCATAGTTTTATTTTGTCAAGTAAATTTTAAGACACAAAGACTTAATTCATTATTCATTTAAACAAAACCTCTTTCTCCCACCCCTTTGTTTAAAAGCACAGGTTGGGAAGCAGGAATGGCTTCTACTTCCTAAACAACTTGCCTCCGGAAACTCTATAAACTTTGATAAATGTTAACAGTTGTATAGAGGCTTCAGATCTTTTGTTCATAGGGTCATTATGAATTGTGCTCGACTCAAAGACAATCAAAAACAACAATAAAACCCTCTGAATATTTTGGATTTCTAGCCATTTAAATTCATATCTTTTAGATTCTGTCTCTGTCCTATCACTCATAGTAAAAACCTTCCAAGTGATTTTACTATTGTTTTTATCTGTCATCCTATCTTCTTTGACTCATGATAACCTTTTGTATAATAGAATGAATGAATGATGTAGTTCTGTGTAACAGAATGCATGCTGGTCCAGTTATAAGCCATCTTAATGGCTGTGGGTATGTTTTGAGTCTATTGTTTCCCTCAATATTGCTGGTCTTCAGTGTTACCAAAGATAATGTGTTCTCCTAGAGATTTGCCTTTCCTAATATTCTGTTCAGAGAAAGTATATCCCCCCAAAAAATATTACCATTATTTCTTCAAGAAACATTCTTAGTTTATCTCTTCTATGACTGATTTGTTTGTTCTTCTGAAAGTCCATGGTATATTCAATATTCTTTGTGGTTTTGTTGTTGACAGGAATAATTCCATTATGACTCATGAACCTATGAACAATGGATCTCTGAACTTTGCCCAATTCTGTGTCATCCTACTCATCTTTGATACAGTTGAGCCCATTGCTATAGTCACTGTAGCAATCCATTTGTTGAGGTCTGCCTTTCCTTCACTGAACTTTCCAAGCATAATGTTCTTTTCCAAGGACATCCTACCCTATCCAAATTATGTGATGTGAAGCCTCACCCTCTGTGCTTCCAAAAAAGTACCTGGTCACATTTGCTTCAAAGCATATTTGTTTGTTCTTTTGGCAGTATATGGAATATTCAGTACTATTCACCAACACTACAATTAAAAGGTATTGGTTATTTTTCTGTCATTGTTAGTCATTGCCTAACATTCACACGCATAACAAGTAATTGAAAAATACATTGAGTGGAAAATATACACCTTCAACTTTAAACTAAGCTGTTCCTTAACAGCTTAGAGAGGTCCTTGACAACAGATTTACCAATGCAATTTTTTACCACACCTTAATTCAAATACACCAATGACTGGTTTTCGGGAAAGTTTTAAGAGCCAAGAAATTACCTCTTACTATCTTCCTTCTTGATTCAGTGAGATGATTTTGTCAGTGACCTGGGTCAAGGACTAGATAGATACCTGTCATCACCAGATTAATCCTATGAAGTGTTGATATGTTGAAGAACTAAGCATATTCCTGGCACATTGGCAAGAGGATTTATATAGGAGCAGAGTTGAGTAACAAACATTTCCCTTTTTTCAATTCACAATGTCTAGACCATAAGCTACCATAGATGTACTGTTGCTTGGTCCCCTAGGGATCACAGAGCAGGTAATAGTAGAAAGGGAAAACTGCAACACAGGAAACTTGTGAAAAGGCCACTATTGTCTGAAGTAACTATTTGACAACCAGTGTGCAATGCTTACGTATCTTCAGATGTTTTATTAAATATCATGAAGGAGTGTTACCAGGCCCATTCTCTGGTGCACAGTCACAAACAATGTATAAATGGCTGGCATATGCAGTCAATGATAGCTGCTGGGCTGGAGGCATCAACTAGAAACGCTTTGGGTTTTTTTGCTATACTGTTTTTTTGCTTTATGCAGGAACCTCAAAGACTGCAAGTCAAATCCAAAACCACATCAGTATGAGTTATACTTAATGAATATCAATTATTATTTTGAGGAGCAGCATGTATTGTAGTAGGAAGAGAGGACAACCTCCAACAGAAGCAACAATGTGAAGAGAAATGACGAATGTATTTTCAGTTCTTTCCTACATCATATAAGGGAAATAATTAGGAAAGAATAAGTCAATACATCTGAATGGGTGTTTTCAAACATTAAAATTTCTCAGTTATTATTCCAACTGCAGTGATTGCTCCTTCTTCACCCCATCAGTGAATTAAGAATCCTGAGTTATAGGGGTGACTAAATATATGGGATCTCCATGTGAGAGAAGTAGGCTGGGATGTTGTTGTTGTTGTTAGGTGCCATCAGGGTAAGACTCATAGCAACCCTGTGAACAACGGACCTGAACACTGACTGCCCTATCCATTGTCTTCCTCATACTCTCCAATACACTTGAGCCCATTGCTACAATCACTGTATCAAACCATCTCATTGAGACTCTTCCTCTCCTTTACTAACACACCACCCTTCCAAGCATGATGTCCCTTTCCAAGGAATGATCTATGAGAATTGTACTCAGGAATAGCAAATAAGAAGGAGGTAAGGTTAAGATGAATGTTCTATGGACAGCCAGGAAAACAAACAAGTTCATCATATAGAGAGTGAAGCCAGGCTGCTCCTCAGAGGCAAGGATCTTGAGGCTTCATATGACATACTTTGGACATGTTGCAAAGGGGGACCAGTCCTTGGAGAAGGACAACATCCTTGGAAGGGTGGAGGGATGGATTGACATGGTGACTGGGATAATGAGGGTAGGTGTGTTGGAGACAGTAAGGTTGACACAGGATAGAGCAGGTTTCAAGGCTGTACATAGGGTCGCTATGAATCACAAGTGACTCAACAGCCCATAACAACAACAAGGTCAAGGTAACAAGACCACACAGAACAAAATAATAGAATGTTTTTAAAACTTCATGGTCTGGAAGGATACGGAAATCCACTATTTCAGGATTAACAGATACTGTGCTTACTCCCAAGAGTGCGTAGAGTTGTTTGGCTAGAAGACTTTTACTGTGGGTACACAGTCACACAGTGGAGAAGGAAGTTTGCCATTCAAGACTTCAGTTTTCCCCTAACAATAATATTTAAAAAGAGAAAAATCTTCCACGTATTTAAAGAAGAAATAATACCAATAATACATAGATTTATTGGGGGAGAAACTAATATGGAAAAACACTTCTAGCATCTTTTGAAAGGCCAACATTGAAGTAATTTAAATATTTTCAATTGTTTTGTATGCATTTGAAGGTTGGACACTCTCTTAGGAAGACAGAAGAAGAAGAAGTGATTTTTGTCCTGGTATTTTTTTTAATTATTTTCATTATTATTTGAATTCAAATTTACAAAAAAAGGTTTTTAATTTACTCAATCATATAAATGTTTGCCTTTCCCTCCTTTTCAGTTCATAATTCCTGTCTTATTCCAGATTGTTAACTGTAACGCAAATAATGTCTGATGGTTCAGATTAACATTTCTTTTACTTATTCCAATAGAGTGCTCATTATTTATCCTTTCTTCTTCCCCTAGTTTCCCTGACACCTTCCCTATGCATAACTCTCCTCTTTTGAGAATTTGGTCTTACTCAGTATTTGTCTTTCTGTTACAGGGTCATTTCACTCAGAATAATGTCTTCTAGACACATTCATATTGTGCCATGTTTCACACAGTCTTTGTTTTTCAATGCCATGCTATATTCCACTACATGAATGAACTACATTTTCGCTATCCACTCATGGGCACTTGGGCTGCTTTCATTTCTTTACTTCTGTAAATAATGTTTCAGTAAACACAGGTGTGCATTCATCTGTTTGTTTCACAACTCTAATTTCTTCAGGATATAGTTCCATAATGGAATAGCTGGATCAACTGCTACTTTTCAAGTTTTTGATGGAAAGCCAGACTACCTTCCGTACTGGTTGTGCCATTTTGCACTCCTAGTATCAGTGAATGAGAGTTCCGATAGTTCTATATTTACCATTTGCTGTTCTATTGAATTTGCTTGTTGCTAAGAAAAGTTGATGTCTCCTTACTTTAATTTGCTTCTCTCTAACAGTTAGTGATCATGAGAACTTCTTCATGTGTTTGATGACCATCTGAATATTTTTTCTGGGGAAGAGATTTTAATAGCCTCTGCTCATTTTGTAGTTGAGTTGTACTTCTTTTTCTTGTTGAGGTGCTAGAGTATTCTATAAATTTCATATATGAGTCTCTTATAAGACATGTCATTGACAAATACTATGTGCAAGTTGGGGGAGGAGCTTTTTACCATATTGGAGAAGTTTTTCAATGTACACAAAGATTCAATTTTTAGAAGGTTCCATTCATTTTTTATACTATACTGGCTACAGGATTTTGGTTATGTTTAAAAGTTTATTCCTATCATGCAATGTTGTTGCTGTTATGTGTCACCAAGTCACTCGTGAGGCATAACAACCCTATAGACAATAGCCCTGAATTCTGACCTATCCTGAGCCGGTCTCACTGAATCTGACACACTGTCCCATTGTCCCAGTTACCATGTCAATTCATCTCACCTAGGGTCTTCCTCTCTTGCAATGTCCCTCTGTCCTTCTGAGCATAATGCCCTTCTCCAAAGACTGGTCCCTCTTGGCCTCATGCCCAAAGTACATGAGACAGAGCTTCAAAATCTTTGCCTCCAAGGAGAAACTTGGTTTCACCCTCTCAACGACAAACTTGTTCTCTTGGCCATCGATGGTATGTTCAAGACTCTTCTAAAACACCATAAATCAGAGGCATCAATCCTTCTGTCATCCTTAGCCATTGCCCTGCTCTCTGATGTATAGCAAGTAATTGTGAAGACCATGGCCTGACTTAGGTGTACCTTAGTTTCTAGACTGACATCATTGCTCTTTAGCACTTTGAAGATGTAACTGAAAGCAGACTTCCCCAATACAATTCAACTTTTGATTTCCTGAATATTGGTGCTAAGAGTGTTTATTATGAAGTGAAGCAATTGTTAACAACCTCAATCTCTTCTCCATCTACCATGTCCCAGTTGTGAGGGGAATTTCTTTTTTCTTGATCTTGAGCTTCAATCCACTGAAAACTACAGTCCTTGACTTTCTGTAGCAAATGCTTCAATTCCTCTTCAGTTTCTCTGAGCAAGATTGTGTCATCTGCATAATGCAGGTTGTTGATGAATCTTCTTCCAATCTTGATGCTACATTTCTCATGTTTCTAATTTTGTTCCCCTGAAGGTATTTGTCACTTTTTGTTTTCCCACTAGGTTCCTAATCTACCTCAAGTTGTCTTTTGTGTATGGTGTAAGATGTGAATCTTGTTTCAGTTTCCTGTAGATCAACGTCCAATTTTAGCACCATTTGTTAAAGAAGTTGTAATTTTCTCACTTAATAAATTTATTCACCTTAGTAGGTATCAGTTAATCATTAGTTGATGGATTAGTTTTTGAGGTTCTTGACCATATTCCATTGATCTGGGTGTCTATTGCTGTGCCAGAACTATTTAGGCTGTGAAGTAGGTTTGACATCAAGGAGCAGCCTATTTTGTTTTTCATTTTCAGAAGAACTTCACTTATTTAGGGTCTCCCTCCATTCCAAATAAAGCTGCAAATCATATTTCTTATATCTTTGAAGATTAAAATTATGTTTTTCATAATATCAATTCTTCCTAACCATGAACATTGTGCATTCTTTTATTTATATTTTTCTTTTTGTTTCTTATAATAGTGTTTTGCAATTTATTTATAGAGGTCTTTGTCCTTCTAGTTATATTTATTCCTAAGTCTTCATTTTGTGGTTGGCTATTGTAATTGGTATTGTTTTTTCATCTTCCTTTTTCTGCATTCTCTTTACTGTTGTAGAAAATTCTGACAGATATTTGTAGGCTGATGCTATATCCTGACACTGGTCTACTAGTTCAAAATGTGTTCTTAGAGTCTTTGGGTTTGTCTATTTGTTTATTTGTATACTATCATATTATATTGAATAGTTTTACCTCCTCTTTGCTAGTTTGGATGCCTCTTATTTCCTTCTCTTTCCTTATTCCTCTTGCTAGGACTTCTTATATGATGTTGAATAAACGCCAGACAGTGACCATCTCTGTTCACAAAAGGAATACCTTAATCTCTCCCCTTGAGGATAATGAGAGGTATTGCTTCGGTGCATATGCTCTTAACCATAAGGAATTCCCTGTGATGTTCTAACCCATAAACTGCTATGCAAGGGAAAGATGGGTAATCTTTCATGCAACTTACTGCTTCGGAAAACCTCTGGAAAGTTAGTTGTGAGTTGATTCTACTTCCGCAGTACGCAGCAACGACAACAACCTACTTGGTAAGTGTTCTGATTGGTAAAAGTGATGAATTTTGTCAAAAGCATTTTCTGCAATTGAGATAATAATGTGTTTCCTGTCCTTTGTTTTCTTGATATAGTGGATTACATTGTTTGTTTTTCTTATGTTAAACCATATGTCTTTTATAAATCCTACTGGGTCATAATGTAGTCTTCTTACAGGATTTTTATGCTATTTGCTAGAATATTGCTTGATTTCTTCTTTGTGGTGGGTCTGCTCAGGTGTTCTGTCTGTGCCAATTTGAGCAGGGTGTGATTTTCCAAGAATTTGTCCATTTCTTTTATATTTTCTAATTTTCCAATTGACATATTTCAGCTAACAGATGTTACACTGGATGTGCTCACCAAGTTGTGCCAAGAAATCTGGAGAACAACCACTTGGCCAACTGACTGGAAGAGATCTTTATTTGTTTCCATTCCAAAGAAGGGTGACCCAACAGAGTGGGGAAACTATAGAGCAATATCATTGATTTTACATGCGAGCAAGATTCTACTGAAGATTATTAAAAAACAGCTGGAATAGCACATCAGCAGAGAACTGCCCGAAGTCCAGGCTGGGTTTAGAAGTGGTCGTAGTACAAGGAATATTGTAGCTGATGTTAGATGGATCTTGGCTTAAAGCAGGGAATACCAGAGGAATGTATATCTGTGTTTCATTGACTATGCAAAGGTGTTTCACTGTGTAGATCCTAATAAACTGTGGCTGACTCTGAGAAGAATGGGAATCTCAGAACACTTGACTGTGCTAAAGAGAAACCTATACAGGCAAGGAAACACTGCATGGTTCAAAACTGGGAAGGACATATGACAGGGATGTGTCCTGTCTCCATACCTTTTCAACCTGTATGCAGAAAAGATTATCCAGGAGGCTGGGATCTATGAGGAGAAATGTGGGGTGAAGATTGGTGGACGATCTATCAACAATCTGCATTATGCAGATGATGCAACCCTGCTTGCTGAAACTGAAGAGGACCTGAAGCGCTTGCTGCATAGGGTCAAGGACTGCAGCCTCCACTATGGATTGAGGTTCAATGTCAAGAAGACAAAGATACTCACCACTGGACCAATTGGCATCATCAGGATGGATGGTGAAGAGACTGAGATTGTTCACAGTTTTAGTTGGCTTGGCTCCACGATCAACACTCTTGGCACCAATAGCCAGGAAATTAAAAGACATATTGCCATGGGAAAGTCTGCCGTTAGGGACCTCTCCAAAGTACTCAAGAGCAATGGGGTCTCTCTGGAGACTAAGGTGCATCTGATACAGAGCATGGTCTTTCCTATCCCTTGTTATGCATCAGAGAGTTGGACAATGACTAGGGTGGATAGAAGGAGAATTAGTGCCTTTGAGCTGTGGTGCTGGAGAAGAGTATTGAGAGTATCATGGACTGCTGGGAAAATAAACAGATTCAATCTGGAGAGGGTTAAATTAGGAGGCTCCTTGGAGGCAAGGATTCTGAGGCTTTGTCTAACATACTCTGGCCATGTTGTAAGGAGGGACCGGTCCTTGGAGAGGGACATCATGCTTGGGAGGGTGGAGGGACAGCCCTGGAGGGGATGGCCCTGTAAGAGGTGGATTGATTCAGTGACTGGGGTAATCGGGATGGGAGTGTCAGAGACAGTGCTATTGGCACAGGACAGAGCAGAGTTGAGGGCTATTGTACACAGGGTTGCTATGAGTCGCAAGCAACTCGACGGTACATAACAATAACAACATAGCTTTTCATAATATTTAATTATTATCCTGTTCATTTCAATTAGTTCTTTTGTTTTGTTGCCTATTTCATTTCTTATTATTTATCTGCGTCTTTTTGTTTTTTTGGGTTTGCCAATGCTTTCCTCTATTTTATTGACCTCTCAATAAATCAATTGTTTTCCTTTTTCCCCATTTCATTTATGTATACCTTAATCTTTTTTAATAAAAAGTATTTTATTATTATTTTTACATTATATATTGTTTTGCACTGCTGCTGTTGTTATATGCTGTCGAGATACCTGTGACCCTGTGTGCAGCATCCCTGAACACTGCCCTGTACTAAGCTAGTCTTACTAATTCCTACACACCAATTCCCATTCCCATCTAATCCCGGATCTTCCTCTCCTATGCTGTCCCTCCATCATTCTAAGCGTGATGTCCTTCTGGCCACGTTCTCAAATCATGTGAGACAAAGCTTCAAAATCCTAGCCTCCCAGGAGAAACTTGCTTCACCCTCTCAAAGACAGACTTATTTATTTTCTTGTCAGTTTATGGTATGTTCAAGATTCTTCTCTAGCACCACAATTAGAAGGCCTCGCTTCTTCTTCTGTCATCCTTTGCCATTGTCCAACTCTCTGAAGTATAACAAGTAATTGAGAAGACCATGGCCTGGATTCACTGTTCTTCAACATTCTGGAGAGGTCCTTGACAGCAGATTTTCCCAATGTAATTCATCTTTTGATTTCCTGATTGCTGGTGTTAAGACTGTTGATTGTGGACCTGAGCAACATGTAATTGCTAACAACCTCAATCTCTTCTCCATCTAAAATAGTGCTGCCAATTGGCCCAGTGTTGAGAATCTTTATCTTCTTGATGTTGAGCTTCAATTCATATTGAATACTACAGTCCTTTACCTTTTGCAGCAAGTGCTTCAGGTTCTTCAGTTTCAGCAAGCAAGGTTTTATCATCTGCATAATGTAGGTTGTTAATGAGTCTTCTCCCAATCTTGGTGCTACACTTCTCCTCATAAAGCCCTGCTTCCTGAATAATCTGTTCTGCATACAGATGGAAAAAATAGGGGGACAGGATGCATCCTGACACACTCCTTTCCTGCTTTTGAGCAATTCAGTGTTTTCTTGCTCTGTTCTGAGGACTACTTCTTGGTCCAAGTATAGGTTTCATATAAGCACAATCAAGGGTTCTGAGATTCCCATTTTCCTCAAGTTTAGCCACAATTTATTGTAATTCACACAGTCAAGTGCCACTGCATAGTCAATGAAACACAGATAGACATTCTTCTGGAACTCTCTGCTTTCTGCCAAGATTCATCTAACATGGGCAAAAATGTTCCTAGTGCCACGACCTCTTCTATGTCCTTGGAAACCCCATTGTTCTAGGAAAGGCAGATAGTCAGCACAAGAAAGGATGCACCTCAGTGATATTGATTGATGCGGTAACCGTAACAATGGGCTTGAGTATGGTGAAAATTGTAACAATAAGGCAGAAGAAGACATGGTTTTGATCTGTTGCTCATAGGATCAGTATGAGTCATATTTGGCATGACTGTGAGTTGAGTTGCCTTTACCTTAACAACAACAGTTCCATAGGTGTCGAGGTATCCATAGTGCAGGGCTTTATCTTTAGGTGTCATGTGACCTAGTGGTAAGAAACTGCACTGTAATCTCACAGGCATGCGGTTCAATTCCAACAGCTGCTCCGCAGGAGAAGGACGGACAATCTCCTCCTGTACTGTTTCTGAAAACCCCTTGGAAGATCAGCTATGGGTCGGTTCAGACTCATACAACAATATCGACAACACAACACAACAACCACAAATTATAAAACTAAATTTTGAATGTAAAGTTAAGAACGTATCTGTATGAAGACAAGAACTAATAATGTTTGCAAAGTTTTGGAGTACAGAAATGGGAAGTATTCTTCTCTGGAACAACATTACTCTCTGAAGAGGAATGTATATGATTAACAAGACATGCCACAATGTATAAAAACCACAATTTTCAAGTAATTTGCTCTTTACAAATTAATTAGGCAGACACTGAAGTTATCCTATTGACACCATCACTTTCACTATCATTCGTATTAATGTTGATGTGCTTTCTTTCGTGGAATAGTGAGATCTGGATTTAGTAATACAAATATCTCAGTCACAAAAGGACAAATACTGCATAGTGCCACTGCTGTAGAATGGGACTGACGTCAGTGTTGGGGTGAGACTGAGGAAAAATTGGATAAATTATGTATACTGCAATGAAACAGATGAGGGAGAGAACAGTTTAAAAGGGATATATGACTGGTTATAATGGTTATGACAAGAGTCCATAATGAAGGTTGCATAGTGGAGTGTACTGGGGGTGGGGGGATTATATATCAATGAAGGAATTTTTCTTTTAATTTTCAAAGAGAAGAGCGAACTGGGAGGGGAGGGGTGGGCAGGACAAAAATGCAACAATAAATGAACATAAATCCAAACTATGTAAACGTTCTTTAAAATTAATAAAATAAAATTAAAAAATACAATTAGAGTATTACTGAATGTTAGTGTGTGTGTGTGTGTGTGTGTCTAAGAGAAAGATAAAGAGGGAAAGTGTGGGGAGGAGAGAGAAAATGTTCTTTTTTTTGTGGAAAATATGTGTGTGTTGAAGAGTAAGAATTACTATGGAACAGCCTATCTAATGACATTGTATCAAACTTAGTGATTTCAGAAATGTAGATGCCCTGGGTCTAACATTGTTGCTACATTATCTGATACATATTTTTAACTGATTTATAGTATGGTTGGCAGTCAGTAAAACGGCAAATTCAACTCACTACAAAATTATGATTTATGTCGGAGGTCTTATTAAAAATTTAGGATAGTTTGTGTTTATAATATAAATTATGAATTGAAGATAATTTATGTGTATGTAAGATTTGAGAAAATGGTGAAATTGAAGACAGTGACAAATCTACATGTGTAAAAGATTATTTTTAAAGGTTTTTCAGGATATTGCCTCTCAAGAAGGTCATAAAAGTGGGCATAATCCAAAGAATTGCCAGCAGACACTGATTTCTGAGGCATTCAAAGTTAGAGGTATTCTGAAAATTGAGAGAAATGATAAAGGAATGGGTAAATTGTAAAGGAAGTATTTGTCCTCAGCTGTACTCAAAGTTCATTTTGAATAATAGTGTTTATCAGAATGAAATTCAAATAAAGCATTTATTTGGAAACTAATAGAAGATTAATATTACTTATAAATTAATACCCACATATAAAATTTTGAGACCACCTTAGACGCAATTTAGGTCAAGATTTTTGTTACAAGTACAGAGGTAAAATAGACACTGTAACATTGCCTGATGAACCCCCAGTAGCATAGAGTATAATTTATTGGCCGGTTACCTGAAAGGTTGGTGGTTTGAATCCCCTAGAAACTCTGCAGGGAATGAAGTGAAATATTGATGATGGTAGGTTTGATATTTTTTTTTAATTTTGGCATAACTCATCAAGGGTATATTGATCTAGGCAAAAGTTAAACTGGACCCCACTTTAATCTGTGTCAGCACTTTTCACCTATTTCTCCTAAATACCAAAATTGTTGTTTGGTTTTATCAATTCAGAAAAAAAGAATCCTTTAGAACTATTTCTTTTTCTTTGCATGTGATTTTTTTTTACTGAAATTTTAATGAAAGTTTATAAAGAACTTGGATTTCTATTCATTCATTGTTACACAATTGCCTACCTGCCCTCCCCCACAGTTATATTTTTTCTTTGGAAAAAAGTTATTTTATTGTTATACAGTTCCCTCCTGCCTCCTCAGACCAATTTAAAAGCTGCGCTTTATTGTATAGCTCTTATATATTCCTTTATTTGTTTTAACAGTTCTCTCCCTTGTCTATTTCAATGCTGTGTACATTATTTATCCCTCTTTTCTTAGTTTTCTCCCAACCCCCCAAGTCAGTTCTGTTTTTTAACAATAGAATTATGCAGTATTTATCTTTTTCTTTTAGTATTTATCTTTTTATGACTGTGATATTTCACTCAGCATTATGTCCTCCATGGTCACCCATTTTGTATAATAATTCAGGAATTCTTTGGTTTTCAGTGTGAAATCCATTGTGTGAATATACCAAATCTTCTCTATCCATTCGTTTGTTGATGGGCACTTGGGAGGCTTCCAACTCTTTGCAATTATGAACAAAGCAGCAATAAATATGTGTGTGCATATATCTGCTTGGATGGAAGTTCTGGTTTCTTTAGGGTATATTCCCAGTAGTGGAAATGCTGAGTCAAATGGCATTTCTATTTGCAACTTTTTGAGAAAGTATCATACTACCTTCCATAGTGGTTGCACCATTGTACACTCCAAGCAACAGTAAATAAGCTTTCCAGTTTCTCCACAACCTCGCCAGCATTTGTTGATTGTAAAAATATTTCAAGTATTTACTTCAGCGAAGTAACAAATGCAGCATTAGCAAAATCATCTAAAGATTATATCATATGCTAAGCCTCATTTTTTACTATGAAACTAAATCACAGATATTATTATCCTGGAAGAATCATTAGTATTCTAAAAGTGATAAAAGAAAGAGGAATAGAAGAGAACCCAAAGCAAGTTCCTTAAAATGTTGATTTTTCTCTACTGACTCACTGTATCAAAACGAATTGGAAGACACAGAAGAATTTCATGAAGCAACATATGAGCAAGAGCCTATGGGGATGAAAGAAGAAGTTCAGGCTGCT
>NW_006399908.1:5173754-5193382 GCF_000299155.1 Elephantulus edwardii | reverse complement strand
GGTGGAGGGTCGGCGCAAGAGAGGAAGGCCCTCTATGAGGTGGATTGATTCCGTGACTGGGATAATTGGGATGGGAGTGTCAGAGACAGTGAGATTGGCACAGGACAGAGCAGAGTTTAGGGCTGTTGTACATAGGGTCGCTATGAGTCGCAGGCTACTTGATGGCACTAAAGACTCATTTATCTGATATGACAGAGAATGGCTTGTAATTATCCTAAACATCTCTGTGCTAAAGCTAAAAGCCAATTTAATTAACATTTTTATCTGGGCCTTGGACTTTCATTATTCCAGAAAAAGATTTGAAAGCACAGCAAATTATTCAAGTTTAAAAAGGAATGATTTTTATTATTTCTCCACTGCTGTATCAGTAAACAGCTTTAGGTTTCTAACTTTCATCTGTATACACAATATCTTGTACTAACATTTATTCAAGAGTAAGTTTTCTTTTTATCTTATAAAAAAAGATATATGTAAAATCAAGTATTCAAAAGCAAAATCTAGCCCGAGAGTTTATTTAGACCAGATTTATGTAACTGTCAAGGATTGGCCTACAGAGATAAAGCAGATTTTTGTCTAAAATCTTAAATCAGAGAGGCTTTACTATATCAGGCCCTGTGCGATGTAATTTCTGGTGTGCCAGTGGAGTAATCATTCAGTCATTACTTATTTTTCTAATTACAGTTCCACAATTGGATGTCTGTAATTCATATCAAGTCATTGCTTCTCAGAATTCCTTACATATGAAGCAATTCTATTCTGTTTTCTCTGTCATTACTCAATCTTTGATCTCAGTCATTCCTGTAGTTTAGCTATTTAATATTTAATTCTACCTTCATATGTCTTAACATATAGGTTTAGGTATAGGTTTTACTCATTGCCAATTCTATATATCTAACTGTCTAACAGACGTAAAACAATATTTTCCTAAAACTCAATATAAATGATGATGAATGTATATCATTCACCCACACTCAACCTCTTCACCATATATTTAACTGTAGCATGTAATTGCAATTTTCAGAGCCTGAGAACAATAATAGATACATCATAAGTTGCCAAAAGAAAAGCAAATATGTCATAGATGAAATATAGACAGAGAGCTCATTAAAAAGCAAAGATAAGGAAGCTTCATCTTACATATTTTGGGAATATTATCAGGAAAAAATTGTGTCTTATTAACAGAGCAAAGACATTTGACTGTATGGATTGTAACAATTTCTGGCTAAAATTGAGAGGAATAAGAATTCCAGAACACTTAATCATACTCATGCAAAACCTAGCCATCACTATTGTTGTTAGATGCCATCAAGTTGAGCACAAATCATAGTGACACTATGAACAGCAGATCTTAATCCTGTCCTATCCTGTGCCATCCACACATTTCCTAGCACACTAGAACCCATTGCAGCAGTCACCATGTCAATCCACATGGTTGAGGGTCTTCCTCTCCTTAGCTGATCCTCTACCCTTACAAGCATCATGTCCTTCTTCAAGGAATAGCCCCTTCTATTAATATGCACAAAATATGCAAGATAACACCTCATCATCCTTGCCTTCAAAGAACACTTCAGCTGCACCCTCTCAGAGACATATCTGTTCATTCTCTTGGCCATCCGTAGGATGTTCAGTGCTCTTCTCCAACACTACAGCTTAAAGGTCTCAAGTATTTTTCTGTCATCCTTATTCATTGTCCAAAGAAAACCCTATGAACATTAAACAAAGAGGATAATTATAGTAGTGTAGTGGTAGAGCAAACACTACATGGTTTAAAATAAGAAAGGCATATGTCAGGGTTGTATTCTTTCTCCATACCTTTTAAAACTGTGTGCTGAATAAATCAGTTGGAAAGTTGGATTTTATGAAGAAGAATGTGGCATTAGGATCAGAGGAAGACACATCAAGGATCTGCACTATGCAGATGACACAACCTTACCTTCTGAGATGGAGGAGGATGAACTTGAAACACTGCAGAGAGAGGCTCATAGACTACAACCTTGAATATGGATTGCATCTCATTATCAAGAAGAAAAAAATCATCATTTTAGATAGGGTCAAGATTCATATTGTCAATGATTTACTCTCAATTGGGTCCATAATCAAAAACCTTGGTCCAACAGACAGAAGGAGATCAATAGACATATTAAATTGGAAAGTCCACCGCAAGGGGCCTCTCTGAATTATTGAGGAGCAATGTAAAAAGAGCAAGATCCAGGTGGGGACAGCCATATCTGACCTTTAGCCCCTTCACGAAGTGGAACTATCTCTGTCACCAAACAAAACCAATTCCCATGAGGTCAGACTTGCCCCTGACACGCCTCTTTCTACGTATCCCAACACCAGTCTTCCTGCTCGTTTAGTCAAAAATCCATTACAATAGCTCACAGACCACACAAAATCATATTAGAGGAATCAACAGGCTGTAACTCAGGTTAGTAGCAGAATACAATCACTCAGTCAAGACAGCTTCTCAAATGTGCTCACAACCATCTCCGACTTCAGCCTCAGGATTTAGGCTTTTACTGTTATTGTGTGTTGTTAAGTCAGATCCAACTCACAGATGACCAGACGGTAGTTTTCCAGAGACAGTAAAGAGCGAAATGCCTAAGGTTCTCCCACAGAGAAGCTTGTAGATCTGAACTATGTGCCTTTCAAATTGCAGTCCAGGTTCTTATAGCTAGGTCACCAGAGCTCCCGACTCTTTTCCCACCTCCAGTACTCCAACAATCATTGACAAAAGGCTTCTAGCTCTGCTCCCAGGATCTATCACTCCCAAGGTCAAGTCTATCTCATGTGAGCTCTCTGGATTTCTACTCTTGGCTGCTATGGCTGCTACTCCTGCAGGGCCGATTCTGGCTGGTGCACGAAATTCCAGCCCTGAAGGATGTACTTCACTCTTTCTTCTTCTTTGTTGTTCAGATGGTGACATACTAAAATTCTGCATTTAGGTAAGACAAGCCAATCCTGTTTTGGACAGGCTAACACACCCTATTCACCTATTCCCATCTATGCACATGGCAAAGTCAAAATTAATGGTTAGGGGAAATAATTTAGAACAATCAACTCAACACTGCAAGCAGTAATGTCAGTTTGAACACTGAGGTGTGACTGCTCAAGCCATGGTCTTTTCAATCATTTATCATACATCTGACAAGTAGATGAAGAATAACGATATCAGAAGAAAAATTGATGTCTTTGAGTCGTGGTGTTGGAGAAAATCACTGATATTCCATGGAATTAAAAAGAAACAAAAACAACCAACTCAGATGTGTCTTGGACAATGTGCTACCAGAGTGCTTCTTAGAGGCAAGGCTGGTGAACCTTCACATATTGGGACATGTGGCTAGGAGAAGCTATTCCTTGGAAAAGGATATCATACTTTGAATTGTGGAGGGTCAGTGAAAGGAAGAACCTCAACCAGATGGATTGACACAATGACTGCAGCAATGGAGAAAAGTGTGTCAGAGATCATGAGAATGACATAGGATAGAACTGTATTCATGTCTATGGTGCCTATAAAGAACATCAGGAGAAACCAGTTTCTGGAAAAGACAGCCTGCTTGGAAAAGTAGACGATCATTGAAAGAGGAAAATCATGAACAAGATGGATCATTACAGTGACTAGAATAACAGACTTAATTATCCCAGAGATTGCCAGAATGGCACAGGATGAGGGCAGGTTTCACACTTTTATAAATATGGCCTCTCTGAGTCAAAGTCAATTCAATGAGACCCATTAACAACATCAACAACAATAACAACAAAATAGGGACATTGAATTATCTTTGTTTTAATATATAGAAGTATATCTTCCATAACTTCTTTGAATAGAAATATGTGTCAGCCTACTTCCACAAAAAGATGTAAAGAATATATAGTAAAAAAAGATTGGCTAATATATAACCATTCCAAGAACACGCACCAGTGGCAATGAAGGACCAAGTTCAAGAAGCACTGAAGGCATTGGTGAAAAATAAGGTCTCAGGCATTGAGTGACATGTTTCAACAAATAAATGTAGCCCAAGATTTGCTCTTCAGTCTATTCCAAGAAATCCACTAACTGGAAGAGTTGTTGTTCCAGTTTATTTTCATTCTCAAAAAAAGTAATCCACCAGAATGTGATAACTATTGAACAAGAGAATTCATAATCCGTGCCAAGAAATGGGTTATTAGAAAACACCTAGGGAATTGTAAGAACTTTAAACTGATTTTAGAGGATCACATCACACTAGGAAATGCAAGTGTCAGATAGATATTACCTGAAATCAGAGAATAGCAGAAAGATTTTTACCTAGTTTTATTAATTATGCAATGGTATTTGGCTGTCTGGAGACTAGTAAACTATGGGTAACATTGAGAAGAATGGTAATCCCAGAATACTTATTGGTGATCATGGGAAACCTACTCATAGAATAAGAAGCTATTGGCCCAGAACAAGGGAATAGAACAAGGAAATGCTGTATGGTTTAAAATCAGATAAGATGTGCATCACAGCTGGATCCTTCCTTCAAATCTATTTGATATGCATGCTGAGTACTTCATCTGAGAAGGTGAACTTTGTAAAGAAGAATATGACACTAGGATTGGACACAACAATCAGCAATATGCAGATGAGATAATCTTGCTTGCTGAAAATGAGGAAGATTTAAAATACCTGCTGCAGAAGAAAAAAGACTACAGCCTTCAAAATGGGTTATATCTCATCATGAAGAGGACAAAAGCCCTTACCACTTAGTTAATAGGCAATATCAAGGTGTTGTCGTGGTTGTTGGTTACTATCGAGTCAAGCATGACTCGTAGCAACAATTTGAACAAATTACCTGAAGTCTTTCCATAACTACTGTTGTTTCTGAGAGTTTCTAGAGTTTTCAGAGGCATACTTCCAAACATGTATTAATCTGGATAGAGAAGAGATTGAGATTGTCAATTATTTCATCTTGCTTGGATTTAAATGAACAGACTTGGTACCAGCAGTCAAGACATTAAAAGACATGTTGTATTAAGAACAGATCATCCAAGGCTCTGGGCTGTATGAGGAGGTATGTGGCATCAGGATTGGTGGAAGAGTCATCAACAACCTGTGTTATGCAGATGACACAACCCTACTTGCTGAAACTGAGGAGAGGAGGACCTGAAATGCTTGCTGCACAAGGTCAAGGACTGCAGTCTTCAATATGGATTGAAGGTCAACATCAAGAAAACAAAGATTCTCACCACTGGGCCAACTGGCAGCATCAGTATGGATGGTGAAGAGATTGAGATAGTTAACAGTTTTAGTTTACTTGGTTCCACAGTCAACATTCTTGGTAACAGCAGCCAGGAAATCAAGCGATGAATTGCATTGAAAAAGTCAGCTGTGAGGGACTTCTCAAGAGTACTGAAGTGCAACGACGTCAGGCTGGAGACTAAGTTGCGCCTGATCCAGGCTACAGTCTTCACAATTACATGCTATGCATCAGAGAGTTGGACAGTGAATAGGGATGATAGAAAGAGAATTGATGCCTTTGAGCTGTGGTGCTCAAGAAGAGTGTTGAATATACCATGGACTGCTAGGAGAACAAACAGGTTTGTCCTGGAGAGGGTGAAGCCGGAATATTCCTTGGAGTCAAGGATACTGAAGCTTCGTCTGACATATTTTGGGCATGTTGCAAGGAGGGACTGGTCCTTGGAGAGGGACATCATTTTTGGGAGAGTGGAGAGACGGCGCAGGAGAGGAAGACCCTCCACGAGATGGATCTATTCTGTGAGTGGAGTGGTGGGAATGAATGTGTTTGAGACAGCCAGGTTGGCACAGGATAGAATGGCATTTAGGGCTCTTGTACATAGGGTCGCTATGAGTTGCAAGCGACTCAATGGCACATAACAACAACACTGTTGGTGGGATTGTAGAATGGTACAACCATTCTAGAAGGCAGTTTGGCACTTCCTCAAAAACCTGAACATAGAAATTCCATATGGCCCATCTGTTCCTCTACTTGGAATATACGGTGAGAAAATGAGATATAAGGCGCAAACTGAGATTTGTACACCAGTGTTCATAGCAGCATTATTCATCATCACAAGAACATGGAAACAGTGCGAACGTCAACCACAAACAAGCAGATTGAGAAATGATGGTATAGTCGCACAACGGAATACTATGCAGCATAGAGGAGCAATGATTTTATAGATTATTACCTAACTTAGGAGGGGCACCTCCAATGTCATCTTTCACAGACTCTGAAAATCCACTGGACCATCAGCTATCATTCAGTTCCAGGTAGACGGAAATGCACAGCAGCAACAACAACAGTGTATCAGGATAGTTACAGGGGCCAGTATATATTCAAGGTTACAGTCAATCCTTAAAATGTTTAGCAATTTTATGGATACGTAGCTGAATGTCTCTTCAGACTTTAGTTATTATCAGTGCGAGCTGGAGGATCCACCACTTCTGCCTCTGAAAATGTTCAAATGCTTCTGTTAAACAAACATCTGATATCTCTGAGAAACAGCCAAAAGCTAAAAGCAGCAAGTTCTACACCACATTTCCTTGGTCTTTTAAGAGCAAGAACATGTTTTTAACATTTTCTGCCTCTTTCAGTTTGCACATTGTATAAGGGCACTTCTTTTCCTGCAAAATGTCACAAATGTTAATAAAGCCAGCTGCTACTTGTAAAATTCCTTCACCTTCTCCACTGAAAAAACAACATGAAGAAGGTTCTCTCATTTAAGCCATTTCATGGATAGTAAGGTTATAAAAGCAATACAACTTTTAATAGATTTTAAATATTTATATGGCATAAGGAAGTTTCTAAAGTTATTCATAGAGAGTATTTCTGGATATATAATATTTTATAAGTTTCTCATCAAAGAATATGTATTATAGAAAGCTGTGGTATTATTGCTTTTTCATAAATATTCTATACCTACCTGAGGTAAAAATATATACAAGTACTCAAAAATTATATAATTTAGCCTAGATTTTAAAAACATATTTGTACTAATAATATATTTTATTTTATATCTTTTATGAAAAAGTAGTTATTCAACTTAATTTTATTTTTAGAAATAGATAGATAGATAGATAGATAGATAGATAGATAGATAGATAGATAGATATTATGACCAAATTAGAATAAAGGTCATTTGGAATTTGAAAGGGACCCAGTCCTAATATTAACATTTGTCATAGACTCAAAAGCAGGAAAAAAGAGTGGGAAGGATTTATTGAGGAAACTACCCCTCAAAGAACAAAAACAAAACAAAAAAAAAAAAAGCCCAAAACAAAACAAAACCCAAACCCAACAAATCAAATCACAATTAGGATTTAAGTGTGCTTTGATTGGAGTTTTCTGAGAAGGGGAAGCAGGCAGGCTAATTAAAAATTATGTATCCTAAGCAATCAATTGATTTGCTGTCTGTCTCCAGTTTTCTTTGTTTAATTCTTAGTTAAGATAGAAATTAAATTCGGAAACTAGCAATTACTGGCCAAGATATTACATGTTAGAGTACTGAGGTAGCAGTTTGGATTCTCAACCTGGTTGATTGCTTCAGTGAATGCATCATACATGTTCTGGCTATTGTCCACTAGCATATTCAGCCTCTAGATATCACACTTAATAAAGCATTTTAACTACCCAAGGATAATTTTGCTTTCCATGTACCACATATTTCCACAAAATTTAAGTAGATACTTTTCAGTGACTTCTTGGGTTATAGCATTTTTGCAAATAAAGGCTTGAACTGTTTTTATGCCAGGCTAAACTGTGGTCCTCAGGCCTGGTTTAAATTGCTTTTGGTTAAACATTCTTCTAAGTGGTATAGCACTGGTCTGTGCATTGCTGTACAGAAGTAACATATGGTTACTGTGATGCCAACCACTGTGACACTGATGTATCAGATGTGATTATGGTTACCCATGGTGGACAGTGTTTGATGGAACTTCCCGACTAAAACAAGCTTGGAAGCAGGAGTGGCATCCACTTCTGAAATGGCTTGCCTCTAGAAACTCTATGAATGTGGAGAAATGATGAAAGTTCTACAAATGTTCAGGTCTTTCATTCATAGAGTCAATGTGAGTTGCCTACAGCTCGAAGGCACTTAACAACAACAATTTTCAATAATGTTTGTTTAGAAAATAAAAAAAAAGTTTAACAGCGCAGCAAGTAATAAATGCTGGAGAGGATGTGGCAAGAAAGGAATTCTTATACATTGTTGGTGGGATTGTAAAATAGAACCATTCTGGTGGCACTTTGGCACTTACTCAAAAAGCTGAACATAGAAATTCCATATGACCCAGCTATTCCATTACTTGGAATATACCTGAGAAAATGAGAACTGAGGCACAAACTGAGATTTGTACACCAGTGTTCCTAGCAGCATTATTCATCATCGCAAGGACATGGAAACAGCCCAAATATCCAACAACAAACAAATGGATTGGAATTTATCAATCCCATTTATCACAATGGAATACTAGACAGCATGCAGGAGCAATGATTTTGTAAATTATTATCTACTTGGGAGGGACTGGAGAGCATTATGATGAGTGAATGAACTCAGTCCTACAAGGATAAATATTGTATAAAATCATTATTGTAAAATGAAGATAAAGATCCAAGAGGGGTGGGAGAGATGGGAAGCAGAGGGATGAGGATGTGCAGGGGAAGAAGGGGATTAATCATAGGTTATACAATTTGATGAAGGTCAGGTGAGGGAAATCGGAAGAATTTGTTTTTACAAACAATGCATTCAAATTTTGTAAATAAACTAGTAGAAAATAAAAAAAAATAATAAGTTACATGAAAACAAAACAATGTTTATTTAGGAAGATACAGTGTCTCTGTTCAGAGCTGAGAGCAGGTTTGCTCACTGTCCAGTAACACAAAACAAATGTCTTCCTTCAGGGATATGCTTGGGAAGGTGTGCTTTACATAGTGTTTAAGTAGGCTAACTACAAAGTTCTCTAGCTTAAATGGGGGACGATTGTGTGTATGACACCAATGTGGAGCATTTCATACGCTTATCTCTCCCAAACTCAGCAGTGAAGGGTTATATACAAACACTAGCTGCACTAATGCAAACAGTTTCTGATGACTCACTACCCTGGACCAGCCTTATGTGCTTTCATTGTGAAGTGATAAAGTTCTTATGTCTGACCCACAAGAATTTTGTGTTGTTGTTATGTGCTGTTGAGTCACTTGTTACTTTTAGCGATCCTATATACAATAGTTCTGAAACCTTCTCTACACTGCCAACCTTATTGTCTCTGACACACCTACTCCCACCCCATTACCCCAGTCATTGAATTAATGCAACTTGTTAAGGGTCTTCCTCTCCTGTGCTGTCCCTCCACTGTCCCAAGCATTACGTCCCTCTCGTAGGACAGATGCAGCCTTGCAACATGCCCAAGTATATCAGACGAAGCCTCAGAATCCTTGCCTCCAAAAAGCACCCTGGTTTCATCCTTCCTACAACAAACCTGTTTGTTCTCCTGGCAATCCATGGTATATTCAATACGTTCTCCAGCACCATAGCTCTAAGACATTCATTTTCCTTCTATCATTCCAAGTCATTGTCCAGATTTCTGATGCATAGCAAATAATTGAAAAGACTATGGCCTGGATCAAGTGCACCTTACTCTCCACACTGACATCATTGTTCTTCAGAACTCTGGAGAGGGTCCTGACAGCAGACTTTCCCAATGCAATTCATCTTCTGATTTCCTGGCTGCTGGTACTAAGAGTACTGATTGTGGAGTCAAGCAAACTAAAGCTGTGAACAATCTCAAGCTCTTCACCATCTATCATTATGCTGCCAATCAGCCAGTGGTAAGATCAGTATTTTCTTGATGTTGAGCTTCAATCCATAGTGGAGGCTGGAGGTTTTTTTACTTTCTGCAGGAAGTGCTTCAGGTCCTCCTCAGTTTCAGCAAGCAGGGTTGTGTCATCTGCGTAATGCAGGTTGTTGATGAGTCTTCCTCCAATCCTGATGCCACATTCCTCCTCATACAGCCTAGCCTCCTGGATGATCTGTTCTGCATATAGGCTGAAAAGGTATGGAGATAGGACACATTCTTGATGTACATCCCCGTTTTGAACCATGCAGTGTTTCCTTGCTCTGTTCTGATGACAGCCTCCTTGTCCAAGTGTAGGTTTCACATAAGCACAATCAAGTGCTCTGGGATTACCATTCTTCTCAGAGTTAGTGATAGTTTATTGTGGTTCACACAGTCAAATGCCTTTGCACAGTCAATGAAACATGGGTAGATATTCCTCTGGCAAGGCCTCTTCTAAACCCAGCCTGCACATCTGACTGTTCTCTGTTGATGTGCTGTTCCAGTCATTTTTGGGTAATTTTCAGCAAAATCTTGTGTGCATGTAATATTAATAATATTGTTCGATCATTTTCACACTCTGTTGGGTCACCTTTCTCTGAACTAGGAACAAATCTTTTATTAAAAACCATTCATGAAACAATGACATGATGGTATTACTTATTGTAGTACCTAACAAACTATTGTAGAATGTCCACCTATAACCTCTCATTTTATGATGAAGTACTTAATGTATTGAGGAGAGAGGATCAGGGTGGGATACAAGTCCTAACCTACGGTTGATTTTAGGTGCTATCAAGTGGAGGTGCCTCATAGTCATCCTATGAACAACAGATTGGAACCCTGCCCTATCCTGTGCCATTCTCATCGTTCCTGACACACGAGCCCATTGCTGCAGTCACTGTGCCAATCTATCTCATTCACGGACTTCCTGTCTTTCTCCAACCTTCCAACTTTCCATGTATAATGTCCCTCTCTAGGGAATAGCCACTGCCAACAGCATGTCTAAAGGATGTAAGATGAAGCATTACCATTTTGCCTCCAAGAAGCACTCTGACAGTACTTTCTCCAAGACATGTGTGTTTGTTCTCTTGGCTGTCCATGGCATATTCATTACTCTGCACTAACACCACAGCTCAAAAGCATCAATCTCTCTTTCATCATCCTTATTTATTGTCCAGCTCTCAGATAAGTAGTTAGTGATTAAAAAGACTATGGCCTAAATTAGGCACAACTTATTTATCCACCTGACAGTAATTTGATGAGGTCTCTGACTGCAGACTTTCTCAGTGCAATATGTGTCCCGGTTTCCTGACTGCTGGTAATAAAAGTTATTGAGTATGGATCCAAATTAGAGGAAATAATTGACAATTTCAGTCCTTTCTCCATCTATCAGGAAATTGCCTATTGGTTCAGTGTTGCAATTTTTTTTTCTTTATGTTGAGATGTAAGTCATATTGAAATTTTTGATCTTCTGAAGTAAATGCTTCAAGTCTACCTCACTTTCAACCAGTCCCAGATAAGCTCACGAAAGCCTGTGAAACCAGCTGTGCTGCAAGTATCAATCTGCGGGATCCTGGGCCCTAGTCTATGCAATACCTGCTTACATCACCTACAGTCAGATAAGGCACTTCCCTGGCAGGTTTTACATTTCTGTGAGACAGAACCCAAAAGTCATAGACAACGGTGGAGGAACTGAATGGAATGGAGGAGGGACAGTTAAAGTCAGAAATGTTGGAGCAGTACAGCTGAACATAACTTTGGGGGATCTTTGATCTCTATCTTTTAGTAACTACTCTGAAATTAATCTTAGTAGAATGGTTTATTATGACAGGAACTAATGTCCAGATACACTACTATATAATTAGAAACATTTCTCTCTGGTAGAGATTTAACTAGGACTCTCCTTCATAGGGTCACTATGAGTCACCTGCAACTCAACGGCACTTAACAACATAACAAAACTCATATTCATTCCCAGCATCATTATCTAATTCAAAATGGCCAAAGCTGGTCCATCTAATCTCACTAATGCCTGGAATGTTGATGTTCATGCATTTCATTTTCCGTTCATAGTTTCTAGTTTTCCAACAGTCAAGCTATGTACATTTCATGTTCCAAATATTAAATCTTGTTTGCCATTCTTTTTCTTCATTTCAGTTGACATCCAATCTGGCCTCTACCACCCACACTACAACTATCCCTGATATTCTACTATTCATAGGATTTTCAGAGGCTTATTATTTAAGAAATGGATGGCAAATCCTGCTTCCTAGTGTGTCATAATCTGAGAGCTCTAATATAACCTATCTACCACAGGTAATTCTTGTGGCATTTGACACACCAGCAGCATAGCTTTTAGTAGCATAGCAACTCACAACTTATCTCAGTACAGCAAACTGACAGACAAATGCTGTGACCAATGTTTTCCCCAACTACAAAAAACTCTTATACTGAGAATGAAAAACAGAAGAAGAATGGTGTGACATTCATAGTAAAAATTTCAATTTCAAGTGCTATCCTAAAACAAAATGCTGTGAGTGAGAGGGTATTACCCATACACATACAAGGAAGACTAGTTAACTTGATTATTTATTATTCAAGTATTCACTTACACATCTAGAACCAAATATGAATTGAAACTATTTACCAGCTATTGCAATTGATCGAATACACAATTAAGATGGGTTAAGGATAATTGCTCACTGGAATACAAGAGTCAGAAACAATGAAAAAGGAATAGTAGTTGGAAAATATAGGCTTGGTGGCAGAAATTAGGCTGAAATGAGAATAATCAAATTTTGTATTTTTAATAATTGATTTCCTGCAAATGCTCTTTTTTAATGAAAAAATTACTCACATGCAAGCTAAAATTTAGGCCAAAGGAAATTAAAGCAAGTCCATAAGAGCCAAAATATGACCTTGAGTTTATCTGACCTGAATTTCAAAATCACCTTAAGAATAAGTTTGAAGCATTGAACAATGATTAATAATTACCACATGAGTTGTAGGATGACATAAAGTGCATCACTCATGAAAAGAGCAAAAGTTCATTACAAAGAAAAAAGAGAAACAAACAAAAACCCAAAATGGGTGTCAGAAGAGACTCTGAAAATTGCCTTAGAGATTCGAGAAGTCAATACGAAGGGGGGAAATGCCTAGGTAGAAGAGTTGAAGGGAAGATTTCAAAGGGCAGCTCAAGAAAACAAAGCAAAGTATTAATAAAAAATGTGCAAAGAGTTGGAATTGAAGAATAGAGAGATGAACTCATTCTGTACTTCTCAAGCTGAAAGAACTGAAAAACAAATTTAAGCCTCAAGTAGCCTTAAAGATGCTATAAGAAATATGTTGAATGGCCCAGGAAGCTTCAAAAGATGGAGGGAATACATAGAATCACTGCTTCAGAAAGAACTGACTGACACTGAAATATTTCAGGAGGTACCATATAAGTAGGAGCCAATAGTAATGAAGGAGGAAGTTGAAACTTCATTGAAGGCATTAGCAAAAAACAAGCCTCCAGGAATCGATGGGATTCCAATTGAGGTGTTTCAATTAACAGATGCACCCTGAGATGTGTTCACCAGTCTATGCTAGGATTGGAAGAGGTCCATATTTGTTCACATTCCCAAGAACAGTGATCCAACAGAAAGTAGAAACTACTGAACAAGATCATTAATTGTTGTTGTTGTTATTGTTGTTGTTGTTATGTGCCGTCGAGTCGCCTGCGACTCATAGCAACCCTATGACCAACAGCTCTAAATTCCGCTCTGTCCTGTGCCAATCGCACTGTCTCTGACACTCCCATCCCAATTATCCCAGTCACTGAATCAATCCACCTCATAGAGGGCCTTCCTCTCCTGCGCTGTCCCTCCACCCTCCCAAGCATGATTTCCCTCTCTAAGGACCGGTCTCTCCTCACAACATGTCCAAAGTAAGTCAGACGGAGCCTCAGAATCCTTGCCTCCAAGGACTCACCCAGTTTAACCCTCTCCAGGACAAATCTGTTTGTTTTCCTAGCAGTCCATGGTATTCTCAATACTCTTCTCCAGCACCACAGCTCAAAGCCATCAATTCTCCATCTATCCTCCTTGGTCATTGTCCAACTCTCTGATGCATAACAGGTGATTGCGAAGACCATGGCCTGTATCAGACGCACCTTAGTCTCCAGAGAGACACCACTGCTCTTCAGCACTTTGAAGAGGTCCCTAACAGCAGACTTTCCCATGGCAATGCGCCTTTTAATTTCCTGGCTTGCTGGTGCCAAGACTGTTGACTATGGAGCCAAGCAAACTGAAGCTGTGTACAATCTCAATCTCTTCACCATCCATACTGATGCTGCCAATTGGTCCAGTGGTAATCGGAGATCATTAATACCACCTACAAAAAAAAAATACTGCTGAAGATCATTGAAAAATGGTTAGAACAGTACATAGATTTAGAACAGCAGGAAGTTCAAGTAAGATTTAGAAGGTCTATCATTGCTAATGTTAGATGGATCCTGACTGATAGTAAAGATTACCAGTACAATATCTATTTATGCTTTATTAACTATGTACAGACACATGTGTGAATCACAATATGTTATGGTTAACATTAAGAAGAGTGGGTATCTTGTTTGAACAGAGCAAGGGAACACTGCATGGTTTAAAATTAAGAAGAGAGTGCATCAGGGTTGTATTTCTCTTCATAGTTATTCAATCTGTGCACGAAAAAAGCAAAAATTCTTGTCACTGAACTGATAGACAACATTATGATAGTTGGAGTAAAGATTGAAATTGGCAACAATTCCATCTTACTTGGATCCACAATCAATACCCTTGCCACCAGTAGTCAGGAAATCAGGAGACATATTGCACTGGGAAAGACTGCAGTTAGAAACATCTCCAAATTATTGGGGAGTAATGGTGTCAGTTTGAAGACTAAGGTGCTTCTGGTTCAGGCTATGGCCTTTCTGATCACTTACTAGGCATGTGAGATCTTGACAAGGAATAAGGGATGACAGACGAATTTATGCCTTTGAGCCGTGGTGTTAGAGAAGAGTATTAAACATCGCATGGCCTGCCAAAAGAACGAACAAATAGGCCTTGAAGAGCTTTCAGCCAGAATGCTCTTTGGAGGCAAAGATGATAAAGCTTTGCCTCTCATCCTGTTGGCATGTTGCTAAGGGTAGCTATTCCTTGGAAAGTAACACAAAGCTTGGACAGGAAGAGGATCGGCAAAGGAGAGGAAGATTCTTTAACCAAGGTGGATTTATACAGTGACTGCCACACTCAGCTCTAATGTTTCGGAAAGTGTAAAGATGGCACAGAATAGGACATGGTTCAGAGCTGTTGTTCATAGGGTCAATTTGGATCGAATTTGACTTGATGGCACCTAATAATAACATAAAACTCACATACACATAAAATAGAATAATTAGCCGAGACTGCCTCTAAGAAAATGAAAATTACTTAAGTGAAGATAAACAGGACTAATGAAATATTGCTACAAAATGTGCTGTTCAGGATGTATATACACTACTTATTCTTACGCAGATGGTTCTGTAGCTCATATTCAAATAAGGGTGATTTCAAAACCATGAAAGAATGAAAAAGGAGTTAAAACCCCCAAAGACTCAGTTGCAGTATAAGTTTAAATATTGTACTTCACTTTTCTTCAAATTTAATAAAAACAATTATAAGAAAGTTATCTCTCTACTTGATGAAAAAATATCAGTGCACTGAAATCTGTAACTTACTTAAAAGCTAGTTGTCAATGTTTTCATAACGATAAAAACAGATCTAACTAGAAAAACATTACTTAAAATCATCTAAATAATTACTCTTGGGCTGGTAAACTAGGTTGCATTTCTCAAAATGAATTTAATCAAGATAATTGTCACACCTCTACAAAGAGTTGAAAAAGCATTTGTTCCACTTTCTTTAAATGGTGTTTTTCTAGTTTTTTTTCTGTGTATTGTTATTCAGGTGAAGGTTCTCAGATCATATCAGTTTAGCATTGAACACATGATACACTGTTTATTTTTTCCTATGCTAATCGTTGCAATTCTCACTATCTAACTTCACTTGTCTCACCTTCCCCCTGTGTTTCCTCTTTCATTTCTCCCTTTTTCATGGTCCTTTCTGGTTTCTGAACATCATCCATGGGGAAAATGCTCTGCCTTTGATATGAAGTTGTTGGTCACTCTAAGGAATTGCTTACCTGTCTAGTGGTACTTCTCTCTTCTAGAAATTCATCTCTATTATGGCTGAAAATTGAACCACAGGATTCAGCTCCAGGTGTGCAAGGTGGCTAAGGGCCACAGTCTCAGGAAATCCACCAGTCTCTGTCTCACTAGTAAGCCTGTTATCATGCAGTCAATGTCCTGGTTCAGCCTTCCTGACCAAGACAAAGAATTGAACCAAGTGAGAGACAACTGGAAGATCATCCATAGCTGAATCCTCTGGTCTCGGCCTGGGCCAGCCCTCTGTAGGTTATTTTTACTGCTCAAAATCATCCCCAGATGGGTGAAGCCCTTGTTAGAGCATGTGGCTGAAAGGAGAGCTGAGGAGGCAGCAGTGAAGGTAAAATAAAGATAGGCTTGTAGAAAAGATATATGTCCCAAAAAGTGAGAGGTCACTCTCCAAAAGTAAAATGGAAAAGACCTGTGTCCCAAATCTCATAAGATAATGCAGCTGGCTCACTTCCTCATGTGGGAAGTGTCTGGGCTTGAATCTTTCCCTTCAAGAAGCACACTGGTTTAACGTCCTCTGGGGTAGGGCTGTTTGTTCTCTTGACAGACCGTGGGATATTGCATACTTCTCTCCAACACTACAATTCAAAGGAATCAATTCTTCTTTATACTTAGTCATTGCCAAACTTTCAGATGCACAGCAAGCAATTGAGAAGAACGTGGCACACCTTTGTCTTCAAACTGATGTAATTACTCTTCGGTATGCTAGGCAGCCAATAGGGTGATGGCACAGGGAATTAAAAAGCTGATGGGTGGTTCTGGTCCATTGTCCTCAACATCACTAATGGGCCTAAAAAAATAATCAGGCAGCTTCAATATGATGTTATTGGTTCCATGTTTTTGATTGGCTAAGGCCCTGGTCCCAGACTCATTAGCCCTTTCCTTCCATTGGCTCCCAACATAATCTTCATTTGATTTTATCCACCCTAACATTCTCAACACCCGGTTTTGCCTCATTAAACTAATTATGACCCTAACAAGCCTGGTTTGTTTGTGTGTTTGTGTTTTTTTGTTTGTTTGTTTTTTTAAATTTTGAATTCTGTTTCATATTTTTCTCCCACTTTAACAGGAAAGAATGCAACTGAAAAGGAAAAAAAAATCCTTAGTAATTTTTAAATGGCGAAGGGTCCTTTTATTCCTTTTATAAAAATTTATTTTATTAATTTTAATGAACATTTACAGAGATTTCGGATTTCCATTCATTCATTGCTGCATTTTTCTCTCTGCCCAGCCCTGCCCCCACCCAGTTCACTCCTCTTTTTAAAAAGTAAAAGAAAAATTCTTTCATTGGTATATAATCCCCCCACACACACCCCTTAGCCACCACCCCAAGTACACTCCATTATGCAACCTTAATTCTGAACTCTTGTGATAACCATAATGCCCAATCATATATCACTTTTAAGTTGTTCTCTCCCTTGAAGGGTCCTTTTTAATCTAAAAAGACAATTCAAAGAGACTTTCTGAACAGGTCAGAACCCTTAATCTTTTTCATCTGTGGTTGTTTTGTACGCTGGAGTTGACTTTGACTCACAGTGACCCTTTGAATAGCAGCTATGAACCTTGTCCTTCAATCCTGTCCCATCATCACCATCTCTGACACACTTGAGCCCATTACTACCACTGCCATGTCAATCCATCTTGCTGTGGGGCTTCCTCTCTTACATGAACCTGCCTCTACCTGGCAAAACATGATGTCCTTCTCCAAGAACTGGCCCCTCCATACAACATGCCCAAAGACTGTGAGACTGAGTTTTACCATCTTTCCCTCCAAGAAGCACACTGGTTTTACTTCCTCTGGGGTAGAGCTGTTTGTTTTCTTGACAGTCCATGGGATATTGCATACTCTTCTTCAACACCACAACTCAAAGGAATCAATTCTTCTTTGTTCTTAGTCATTGCCAAACTTCAGATGTGTAGCAATCAATTGAGAAGAACACGGCACACCTTAGTCTTCAAACTGATACAGTTACTCTTTGGTATGCTAGGCAGCTCCCTGCTTTTAAGCAGGTTTTCCTAATGCAGTACATCTCTTGATTTCTTGACTGCTGGCACCAAGGATGTTGATTGTGGATCCAAGTAAGAGGAAATAGATGACAACACCTTAGGAACTTAAAATTCTTTGTTGAGGATTATCTTCCTGCCCTACAATCTCGGGTGGCTAACAATCTGAATCCATCAGCTGATCCAAGAGAGAAAGATGGTCAGTCTCCTACTGTTCAACTTACAACCTCTGAAAACACATCAGAGGGTCAGCTATGAGTTGGTTCTGACTTGTCTGCGCTTAGCAACAACAACTATAATCTATAGCTCAGAGTCGTTCCCTTTTTCAATAACATAATAAAGAGACCTCCCAAAGGAATGAAGAGCAACAATGTCAGTCTAGAGATTACAGTATACCTGATTCAGGCCATAGTCTTTGCAATTACTAGCTATACATCAGAAAGCTGGACAATGACTAGAGATGATAGAAGGAGAATCTATTCCTTTGAGCCGTGGTGCTGAAGAAGAGGATTGAATATACCATGAACTGCTAGAAGAACCAACAAGTTCATCCCAGAGAGGATGAGACCAGGCTCCTCCATGGAGGCATGGATTCTGAAGCTCTGTCTGATGTACTTTGGACATGTTATAAGGAGAGAAAAGTCCTTGGAGAGGGACATCATGTTTGGGAGTGTGGAGGGACAGTGCAAGAAAGGAAGACGCTTGATGAGATGGATTGATTCAGTGACTGGGGTAATGGAGGTGGGTGCATCAGAGACAATAATATTGATAGAGGATAGAGCAGCATTTAGGGCTGTTGTATATAGGGCTGCTATGTGTCACAGGCGACTCGACATCACATAACGACTACAATAATAGTAATAAGACCTTCTGATTTTGTATCAAAGATGCCTTTTTAAGTAAACAGGAGGGGAAATGATACTGGTTTAAACGTAACTGCATTATTGCAAAGTTTGCCCCAGATTCATAGATTCTCTTCTTTTCTCTTTCTGTTTTCCTCTTTACATGGTGTGCTGAATCAAAGTATTTTCCTCTGAGAGAGCTCAGACCAAGAAGGCTAGCATTCAGCTAATGTAGGTATCACAAGACCCAAGAACACATTACATACATTACATAAGCACGTTGGGGACAAGCTGCAGTCGTTCCTTCTTAACAAACTTTAACATTGCCGAGACCTTTCAGGTGCCAAAGCTTTGTTTGACCAGACCCATATTTGACCTTCTAGAAGGCAGCCAACTTGAAGGGGCATGCTCCACGGTGATTAAGCACTAACTGCACAGACATCATCTTGAAAGAGGTAAATCCCCATCACCTGTCTTGTAATGACTAAACTTTTAGGTGTTTGAGTGAAAATGCCATCTTGGCTGCCAGCTGCAGGTGCCTGCTAATTGGCATAATCCTTCCTTTCCAGAAAATAACCCTAACTCTTCCTCCAAAAAATCTCTCCTCAAGTGTTGCATAAACATGAGTTCTTGCTCACATCATTAAACTGCTGTTGTTGTTTGTTGTTATGTGCCGTTCAGTCACTTGTGACTCATAGCAACCCTATCTATATGCAACAGCTCTGAAACCTGCTCT